>NC_142317.1:27917500-28218571 GCF_054855325.1 Carica papaya
GAAATCTAGCATCTACTCGCAATCTTTCTGCGGATCGAGCTCTGAAACCTGGTCCTATTGATCTAAAATGGTTAAATAAGGGATGAGCTACACTAGCTCAGTAAGGATATCACACTATAACACTGACATAGAAGTAAAGGTTGGTATAAAATCAACACACTTATGGAGTACTTAATTTAAGCAAATTCATTTATCAATAATAAAACTATTTACTGTTCACTTACCGTAGTGGGATTCATAAAAATAACCTATGCAGACAATCAATATCATACAGATCATATTTTCATGTAAAATCAGCAACATAGCACATATCACAAATCTATATACATCGTCAATAAACCAAACAATAACTGTCACTTTTTCACCAGCCTACTAGTATCCGTGGGGGTTCATAGGGATGTCCCCGCTACACACGAACTCTTTCCTTTAACAATCTCAATTACGGGCTGTCCCCAAACCCCATCCACTTTGAGTGCCAAATTATTAGACCTCAATACCCCGTTCGGTATGAGGGTGAAGCGGGCCGTCCCCATACCCTGTCTGGTATAAGACAACGTTCACGGTACGGTTCCCTATGTATCCGATCCGTCCACCAACTCTCAGGATATCCAGTAAGGCTATCGTCTTCATCTATTCATCTTCCCACACAACTTTCCTGTTTTCTGTTAGTCTCCATTTTCCAAATCAACCGTAATCACACAAGCAAACAAACATGCATTAGGGAATACAATCATATCTCAATTTTCTAACTAAACAGTGATCACGTAAGGCAGCAATACATGCATTCAAAGCATAAAATTGATAAATTAGATACTATCATGCCTTTAAAGTATAAAGTAATTCAACAAAAATCAATAGAAAATAATTTCTGATTTTGGCTCCATTAGCAATCCGTAATTAATTATGCACGTTTATTAAATTCGCACAAAATACTATATTATTATTTATTTAAACTTCAATTTTATGATAGAAAATATGGTGAGGGATCCTTACTCGATTTGATGTCCCAAAAGCTAAGCTGTTCGACTATGCTTACAGGTGATTCCCGGGTTCCCTGAATTTTTCTTATGGAATTAAAACGCACTAATAGTACCTATAAATATCGCAAAAAAACCCAAAATCAGTCTCAGAGCTCACTTGGCTAATTTCAGAATTATGGTACGGCGGCTCTACTATGCTCCAGCAACGGCACCGCCGCTTGCGGATCGGCTATTTTTGGCCATTTTTGGCTGAATTTGGGCAATTTTGCATCAATCCCTATGACAAAATACATTAAAGGGCCTCGATTGGTCGAAAAAATATAAAAAACTGAAACTCACCTGCCGCGGGGCTCTCCAGTGCAGTAGCTCCTCCGGGTCATGTTGCGGTTGGGTGTTTTGCTCTGATCAACCTATAGAGAAGGACATGGTGATAACAACAGTGAAAAAATTACATATAACAAGAATTGAAAAAGGCCTCATCGGAGGTGTTTTGTGAAATTCCCCGCAGCGGCGGCATCGGGCTTGACCAGAATTTTTCGGCCAATTGGCTGGTCTTTTTTCTCTGATTTGGCCATGGGTGAGCTAAAAATTGAATTTTGAGCAAAAGGGGAAGTTTTTACCTTTTTTGGTGGTCAAAAGAGTTCCGGTGCAGCGGCGGGTGGCAGCGGCTCCTTCCCGGCGGCTAGGTCTTCTTCTCCGGCGAGGGGTTCTGCTGGCTAGGGTTAGGGTTTGGTGTGAATGGGAGTTATTTATATTCGTCTGCTTTTGATCTAGGCTGTCCATCGCGTTTGATCTGGACCATTCATGACGGTCCAATTTGGACCGTCCATGGCGATCTAATTTGGATCGTTTGATCATGTTTGAATCATGTCGTTCAATCACATTTGGAAGGGAGCGCATCTAGGCCATCTGTGCGCACGGGAATGGATCTAGGTCGTTCGATCGCGGGCACGCAGATCGCCTACGTGGCACCACGTCAGCGCCCATTGTCACGTGCCGCGTTCGGGTTCGTCGGGGCTGCTAACCAGGCATCCCACGTGGTAATTGTTTTTAAATTATGTTTTGACCCCGTGGTTTCTGATATTACTTTCATAAATACCTCCATAACCCAAATTTTTACCCATTTTCCCCAAAATTGCTTTCAATTTCATCTTCCATCAATTTTACTTCCTTTTTTACTCTATATTAAAATTAAAAATTGAAAAATTAAGAAATTATATTTATAAAAAATTCTTAAATTACATTAAAACTAAATTTAGGGTATTACAACTCTCCCCCCAATAAAATAAATTTGGTCCGTCAAATTTGTCTCTCTCGCTGTCAATCAAACAGCTGGGGATATTTGGCTCTAAAGTCTAATTTTAACTCTCATATGGTCTCTCTTGGTGTGTGATTCTGCCATAAGACCTTAACAAAGGGAATTTTCCAGTTGCGTAGTAATCTGTTTTTTGGTCCACAATGCCGATCGGTACTTCTTTGTAGGACAGATCCTCCTAGAGTGAAAGAGGCTCGTGGGCCAAGACGTTAGAGGGGTTGGGTTATACTTGCGTAGCATGGACATATGGAACACATTTTGGACCCTGGAAAGTTCTTGAGGCAGTGCCAGTCTATAGGCTGCAGTACCAATTCTGTCTAAGATTTTAGATTGTCCAATAAATCAAGGATTCAGTTTCTCCATCTTGCCGAACCTACTGATTTCCTTGAAGGGAGTGACATTGAGAACACCTAATCACCTTTCTCAAATTCCAAATCCCTCATCTGGGTGTCCACATAGTTCTTCTCCCCACGATGGCGATCTACCTCGGGTCGGTTGTTTTCAGCCATTTTGGCCAAATTTGGCCAATTTTGCATCAATCCCTATGAGAAAATACGTTAAAGGGCCTCAGTTGGCCAAAAAAAACACAAAAAATCGAAACTCACCGGCGGCGGGGCTCTTTGGTGCGGTGGCTCCTCTGGCTCACGTTGTAGTTGGGTATTTTTGCTCTAGTCAGCCTATAGAGAAGGACACGGTGATCTCAACGGTGAAAAAATTACACAGAATGGGAACCGAAAAAGGCCTCATTGGAGTGTTTAGTGAAATTCCCCGTGGCGGTACCACCAGGCTTCACCAGCATTTTTTGACCAATTGTGTAACACCCAAGTGTTTATTTTTCTTATTTTATCTTATTATTTTCATTTTTTTTTTTATTTTAATTTTTTAGATTTTTAATTAATTTAATTTGATTTAATTTAATTTAATTTAATGAAAATAAAAATAATAATAATGATAAAATTGGGTAAAAATATTATTTGGATTTAATTGAAATTGATTTTGGGAAAAAAAGGGTGAAAATTTAGATTCTGGGGGTGTTTTTAAAAAGAAAATCAGAAATTGGGGGTCAAAACGCAATTTAGAAAAGTTGTGCCACGTCAGCAGCCACGTCAGCAACCACGTCAGCGGTTGCCGCGTGGCAAGGAAACGCTGACCAGAAGACGGGCCATGTGGGCGATCCGCGTGCGTGTGATCGGACGGCCCAGATCTGTTCTCGCGCGCACGGGCAGCCAAGATCAAACGTGTGCACAGACGGCCCAGATTCACGCGTACGGACGACCCAGATTCAATCAGGCACGGACGGCCTAGATTTAATCCCAATTAAATTGCGATCGGACGGTCCAGATTTAATCATGATGGACGATTGAGATTAAAAGGCAAAGGGTATAAATAACCCCACCCACACCTGACCACAAAACCCTAGCTGCTAGTGCCTCACCGGAGAAGAAGAACTAGACACCGGAGGAGCCGGCCGCTGCAACCTACCGCCGCACCGAGGAAGTTTTCGACTGCCGATCGAGGTAAATTTTCTCTCACTGGCTCGTTTTTCGATGTTGAGTCCGCCTATGGCCAAACCGGAGCAAAACCACCGGCCAAACAGCCGAAAACCCAGCCGAAGTCCAGCTGCGCCGCCGCGCCCCCCCTATTTTTGCCTCTGATGAGACCCTTCCCGGCCTCCGTTCGATGCAAATTTTATACCACTGTGATCATCGTTCTTTTCTCTACAGGTTGATCGGAGCCAAACATCAAAACGCGACTCACGCCGGAGGAGCTGCCGCACCCGAGGGCACCGTTGCCGGTAAGTTTCAATTTTTCGTGATTTTTTGGCCCAATCAAGGGCCCTAGGGTTGTTTTATCTCAGGGACTGATGCAAGTGTTGCCGAATTCGGCCAAAAAGGGCCAACCCGAGGCAAATCGCCGCCGCAAGCGGCGGCGCCGTCGTCGCAGAACAGCGGAGCTGCCATGCCAGAATTTTGATATTGACCGAAAGGGGCTCTAGGTCTGATTTGGGATATTTGGGGACACGTGCAGGTACCGGTAGTGTATTTCAGTTTTTTGGGAAAAATTCAGGGAAATTAGGGACAACTTGTAGGCACACTGTAGAGTCGTATTCAGACCCCGAAACAAGTAAGGACCCCTCACCCTATTTTCTATCACGGTATTAAAGCTAAATAAATAATTAAACTGTACTGTGTGACTTTATAGATGTATAATTGATTAAGGTTGCCAATGGAGCCCGAGTCTGATACAGTGTCGGTCTGTTATTGTTTGATCTAATTTTCAGTATTAAATACAGCATGATGTTTGATGTAATTATGTTATGGTCTCGTATGCATGAACTATGGTTTCTTTTATTATGGTTTGTATTATGGTGAACCCGGTACTGTATTGTCTTATTTGGTGTCAATTACTGGTTTACATGTTGTGTGTGATTGGATGATTGAGATCAAGGAAAAGGGCAAAAAGGTTATATGAATTGATGAGTGGATAACATTGACAGCCTGACTAGATATCTTGGGAGATGGTGGACGGACCGGGTTCGTAGAGAACCCTACCGGAAACGTGGTCTCTCATACCAGACGGGGTAAGGAGACCTTATGTGTTCTGGCGCCCATACCGGACGGGGTATGGGGACAACCCGTTTCACCCTCATATCGGACGGGGTATTGAGGTTCATGGTTTGGCGCCCATACCGGACGGGGTATGGAGACGGCCCTAAAATCAGGTTGTAAATGTTAAAGGTTCACGTGTAGCGGGGACCCCCTATGGATCCCCAAGGATACTAGTAGGCTGGTAAAAGAGGAAATTTGTTTTCTGATGATTGAAATGTAAAGGTATGATATGTGTTATGTTATAAAGTGTGTACGATTTCATGATATTATAATGTTATTATTTTCATATATTATTTTCATGGATCTCACTGAGGTAAGTGGACAGTAAAGGTTTTTATGTTAATAAACGAGTTCATTATAAATTATGCTCCATTGGTCATTTTTGTTTTCTACCCACCTTTACTTCCGTGGCGGTGAGATAATGTGATGTCTTTACTGGGCTAGTGTAGCTCATCCCTTATTTAACCATTTCAGATCAGGAAGACGTTGTTCCCGAGCCCGTTCCGCAGGAAGACGGCGAATGGGACGCCTAAAGACTTTATAGTTATATTTATAGTTTTTATTTCGAGTATCTCTTTTAGTTAGTTTGTTCCTTCATGTTTGAGTACATTTTGGTGATTGTGTAAGGGATGTTAATCAAAATTTTTATTACACTTCCGCATTTGAGATTTTTAATACATATATTTCATTTAAACTTCCGGGGCCGTTACAAATTGGCCAGTCTTTTTGCCCCAGTTTGGCCATGGGTGAGCTAAAAATTTCGAGCAAAAGGGAAAGTTTTTACCTTTTTTGGCGGTCGGGAAGAGTTCCAGTGCAACGGCGGGTGGCAACGGCTCTTTCCCGGCGGCCAAGTCTTCTTCTCCAGTGAGGGGTTCTTGCAGCTAGGTTTAGGGTTTGGTGCGAATGGGAGTTATTTATATCTGTCTGCTTTTGATTTGGGCCATCCATCGCGTTTGATCTGGACCATCTGATCACGATTAAATAGGGAGTGAATCTGGTCCGTTAATCCCGATCCAATCTGGGTCCGATCTAATCTAGATCATCCGATCACGTTTGAATCTAGCTATTCGATCGCGTTTGGGATGGAGCACATCCAGGCCGTCCGTACACGGGGGAATGGACTTGGGCTATTCGATCGCAGGCACGTGGATCGCCCGCGTGGCTACCTGCGTTGCATCGTGTTAGCGCCCGTTGCCACGTGGCGCGTCCGGATTCGTCAGGACTACTGACTGGGTGTCTTACGTGGTAATTTTTTCTAATTGCGTTTTGACACCTGGTTTCTGATTTTTCTTTCAAAAATACACCCAGAACCCAAATTTTTACCCTTTTTTCCCAAAATTACTTTCAATTTCATCCACCATCAATTTTACTTCTTTTTTACTCTAAATTAAAATTAAAAATTGAAAAAGTAAGAAATTATATTTATAAAAAATTCTTAAATTACATTAAAACTAAATTTAGGGTATTACACCTAGTCTCCTCGTCATCACTCTAGCTTAATGATTATGCCGGTTAGAAATTTTATCTTTCAGACTTTATGCCGACTATACAACAAATCCAGATTACATGATCATGTTTTTTAATTAATGGCTCGAGCTTGATCACCACTTTTAATGGGAATTTGGATGCACATGCCATCTTTCATCGTGTTTTACATAAATCCTTGCATTGCTGGCAGCAGCATTTGTAGAGACTCTGGGTGTGTAGGTGGTGAACGACAAGGCTCTCTAACTAGTCGTTATTTGTTCAGGTTTTGTTGTGGCCATGCATTTGAAGTTCTTATCAATAGTGTTTGTTGTTGTATGATGGGTGGTGATTAGATTTAAAAATTTGTGTTTGGAATTTGGGTTTTGGAGAAGAGAAAGAAAACTCTTTGAAATTAATGAGAGAACTAAAGGATAATAGAGGATATATATGTGTATATTCTTTTTCTATATCAAAAATTTTCTAACAATAATGCTACATATTGTTTACATAAGCATATTTATATTTTTAAAATATGTGCATATAAAGTATATTTAAAATAAGTGTTAGGTATCTTTGAATTTATTTTTTAATTTATTATAATTATATTATTTAAGTAAATTTTACTAAAATCCCCAAATGGAATAAAGAATCAGATTTAATATAAACTAGTGATGTGATATTGGCGTTCTTTTAAATATATGCGTATATTATTTCATTAGAAATAATGGTCTATTAAAAAATTTGGATACTTTTCCTAATACTCAAAATTCTTGCATTCTAGAAAAATTAGATACTTAAATTTTTTTTAGAGATAAAATATAAAATTATTAAAGAGAATGGTAGTAAGCCACCACCAAAAAATGGTGCTTGCTTAAGATTATCTCAGCCTAAAAAGTTAGTGTGTCTTATATAAATGGTAAAACAATAAAAAAAAAAATATCTCAAAATTCTATTGAAGTGACTATAAAGTCTTAACTATCACTAAAACCTATTTCTATTGTATAATATCTTATCACTCTTAAAAAAATATTTCTTTTATTGGGACCACAAATATTGAAGTAATATATCTAATTAGTAATTTAATCTAATATGCTTAAACTAAGCCTATTGGATTCATTTATCATAGTTCATTAAAAAAATAGTAAATTAAAAATTATCTATAAAATTTAAATCAACAGATGATCAGTATTTTTGGAAGGCTCATAAATAAATAGTCAATCTTGATTTGATGCTCTCAAGGAATAGAAAAGCTTGCATTAATAATATGCAACATTACGATAAATTTTAAGAGCATTTTTCTTAGGAGTTACAAGAACTAAATTCTCAAGTTGATTGTTTTCCTTAAATAAAATGTCACTAGCTCTATTTCATATTCCTCAAACTTGTAACCTGATATCTTGTTAACAAGATCGAGAACCAACATATCAAATTTTTATAATACTTCTTTTTTGCATCAATCAAGGGGATTAACAAATTATTGAAGAACAATTACAATGTGAGAAGAGAATAAATGTGTAGGGTTTATTATTTTATGTAGGCTGTGAAAAACGTAAGTCTTATTTTGTATTATAACATATGAAATCTTTAAACTCAAATAAAGAGTCATAAACTATTTAAAGTAAACAAAGAATTGTAGCTATTTAAAATATTATTTCTTAAATAAAGAATCCATGGCTATTCGAGACTTGATATTATTATACTTATTAGACATTTTACTTAATTTATATAAAATTCTTATGAAGATTGACTTTGTAAGTTCTATCTTCAGACTTTGTAAGTTCTATGGCTTCCATTGTAGTACAAATGAGTCATTTCAAATAAAATTTACTTTTGAATTTAATCTTTGTTCCAAATAACTAATTAGCCATTTACTTTGAATAGTAGGAAACAATTTGTTGAGATAAATTTAAAAATTTATATAGTTTTTCAACATTTTTTTTTCAATTTTTAGCAGATGAGTTTTATGGGAATTTAAAATTCTGGATGAAGATGGTGAGTGTTATTGGAATAATGAAGCTCAAAAGGAAAAGTGATGGAAGAAAAATGAGATAGATGGAAATAGCTTTGAATATTTTCTGCTAACTATTTTTTAATTTCGTAATTTTTATCTTTAGAAGACCAATTTAATGATAATGGTTAACGAAGTCTCTCTCTTCATATTTCTTTAGCATACTATACATAAATATATATGTATAGTTATTACCTTATTAAAATTAGATAATTAAGTCTTAAGTGCTTTAGAATATAAATAAATTTGTCAATAATAGAAGTACAACACCATATATTTTGGGTTAAAAATTATAGAAACAAAACTTAGAGGAACACAATCATTTAATAATTTTTTATTTCAAATATGTGATTTAAGAATAAAAAATACGTTAAAAAAATTAGCTAATTTTTTAAATTTAAAGGTAAAAATGTTTCACATTTTTTATGTACACACATACTGTAAAAAAGTTTGTCGTAAAGTTGAATTTATTTTTTTGATTTAGATATAATACTATTATATAAGAGAACTTCATCAAAATACTTACAAGATATCAAGATTCTGATCGGACAGAATTTGTGATAAGTAACTAGATTTTTTTATCTTTAAATGCATTAGTTTTTTTTTTATGAGAAACAATAGTTTATTAAACAATTGGATATTTTTCCTAATATTCAAAAGTCTTGGCTTCATGAAAAATGTGATCATTAATTTTTTTTGGTAAGTATGAATGCTTGATCAACATGCTAAATTTTTTATTTTATCCTTAAATTCTCTTTGTTTGCTTTCATTGATTACGTAGTTTTTATTAATTAATGTGATACATTTGTTTGTTTCTTTTGAAAAATTTAGTATACTTTATAATAATGTAAATAGCTATTTTCATACAATATTTTAGTTTAAATCATATATTTATATACGAATAAATAAAAATAAGTCAAAATTTAATATTAAAAACATGATCTAATTGTTAATGAAAATTCTAAAATACTTTTTAATATCCTACAAAGTGTAATATAAAAAATATAAGTCGAAAATGATAACATTTTAAACTGTAAACTAAAAGTTTATTTGGTCACAACATTTAGCATCTTTTGAGCCTTTTGATTGTATAAAAACTCTACTTTGTAATATTAACTTATTATTGATCTTATAAATTTTTTGAGTTAGTTTTAATTATTACTGACCTCGTATGAAATTTTGAAAGATAATTATACACTAAAAAAATATTTCACCACAGTTTATTAGAGCTTAAAAATGGAAATTTCATCCTCCTTGGAAGCTTTTCTATTCAATTAATCAATTTGTTCTCTCTTCCTCTTAAATCACAATCCACTTTTTTCTTCCTCATATTATCTTGTCTCTTCATTTTCACCTCAATTTTTAGCCTTCAAACTAATTTTTAGCATCAAAATTTTCCTCATTTTATGTGTAAATAGATGTATATAAACATATATATATCTAAAAGATGGAATTATCAATTAATATTAAGTAGGGGGGATTGGTGGCATAAAAATGAAATTAGCAATTCAATGTGTACTATTCCAAAACATCAAGTCTTGTGATAAGACAAACTACTATTAAGATGCTGATTACTTTTATAATTTTGTAACTTAGTTTACTTGTTTCAGTATCTGTCATTTGTCACACAACTTTTATAAGTAGAAGGAATATGTACAAGATCTCCTATTTAATAAAAGTAAAAATTCATTCAAATTTTCAATTGTTCCATGACTTTTATGGGCAGAAGGAATACATATAAGATCTCTTATTTGTATAGAAGTATAAAATTAAATATTACAAGCTTGCTATAAACCTAATCAAAGCTCATTAGTGGAAAGTAGCAGTTTCATCAGGGAGAGTTCATTACCTGCATAAGGTGTAAAAAGACGTCGCTTTTGCCTCCGCACTATTAGGAATTACAGGCTCTGCCATGATGATTTAGCTAATAAATGGTGGAGGTTCCTTGATTGGCCTTATGAGAGATAAATATTTATCATTATTTTGGTTGTATATGTATATATTCATGTGCAAATCCACTACACATTATGCTAAGTAATATGTATATATGTGTTTCTAAATGATAAACTGTGATGTTGACGAAGAAAGCGCAAGTCGTAAAATTTACAAAGGATGTACAAGAGATCTAAAATGCAGAATGCACCTCTTGTGTGTATTTTGATTTCTACAAGTGTCGCTTTAGGGACTGTGAGTGCCATATCTACATTTATTATGTGCAGAATGCACAGCCCTAATCTCCCCTAATCGTCACTCTAGCTTAATCATTATGCAAATTGGAAGTTTTATCTTTCAGATTTTATGTCTACTATACATAAAATTAAGACTGCATGATCATTTTTTTCATTAATAGCCTGAGCTTGATCACCACATTCAATTGGAATCTGAATGCATATGCCATCTTCCACTGTATAGTACATAAATCACTACAGTTCTGGCAACAACATCTGAAGAGGCTCTGGGCATGGAGACGGTGGATGGCAAGGCTCTCTAACTAGCCATTGTTTGTTTAGGTTCTGTTGTGGCCATACATTGGATGCTTTTTTCAAAAGTGCTTGTAGCTGTATGATTGGTGATGATTATACTTGAAAATTTGTGTTTTGAATTTGGATTTTAGAGAAAGAAAACTCTTTGGAATTAATGAGAGAATGACTAAAGGACAATAGAGGATATATATATATGTATATATATATTTTTCTATCTAAAAAATTCTCTAACAATAATGCCATATATTGTTTAAGTAGACATATTTATTTTTATAAAATACATACATATAAAGTATATTTAAAAGAAGTGTGAGATATCCTTGAACTTATTGTTTAATTTATAATAATCTAATTATTTAAGAGAATTTCACTAACTTTCCTAAATGAAATAAAGGATCTGACTTAGTAGAAACTATTTATATACTATTGGCTTTCTTTTAAATATATGTACATATTATTTCCTGAAAAATAATAGTTTATTAAAAAAATGGATATTTTTCCTAATATTCAAAATTCTTGGGTTCTAAAATAATGAGATTATAAATTCTTTTGAGATATAAAAGATAAAATTGTTAAATACATTGGTAGTAAGCCACCTCTAAAGAATAGTGCATAGTTATAGATTGTCTTAACCTAAAAATTTAATGTATCTTATATAAATGGTAAAACAAGCAAAAAATTTTTTTTTAAAGTTCTATTAAAGTGACTATAAAGTTTTATCTATTATTAAAAACTATCTTTGTTATACAACATCTTATCACTCTTTAAAAAAATGTTTCTTTTGATGGGACTGCTAATATTGAAGTAATATATCTCATTAGTAATTCAATCTAATATGCTTAAACTAAGCGTATTGGATTCATTTATCATAGTTCATTAAATAATAGTAAAAAGAACATTATATATCAAATTTAAATCAACAGATGATCAGTATTTTTGGAAGGCTCATAAATAGATACTAAAGCTTGTCTCGATGCTCTCGAGGAATAGAAAAACTTACAATAATAATTTACAACATTACTATCATTTCTAAAAGTATTATTCTTAGGAGTTACAAGAACCAAATTCCAAAGTTGATTGTTTTCTTCAAATATAACTTCACCAGCAATATTTTATGTTAATCAAACTTCTAACATGTATCTTATTAAACTTAATCTTGTATGGATAAGGAACCAATATATCAAGTTTGTTCTTCTAGTGAAGCTCCAAGTGAGATGTGTGAAGGAAGTTGAAACAGTTCGATTGAAGTAGTAATTTTAATTTTATCCATATAATTAGTAATTTATAATAAATAAAATCATCCAAGAAAAACACTTCTACAAAAGGATGTTGGTACGAATTGCACAAGGGAAGCCTTACCAAGTGGAAACAAGTGCAACATGGTCTTAGGTCCCATAAGATTTTTTGGTACAGAACTTCTCCAAAGCTTCCTCCATTAAACCTTATGACCTTATATTTAGACTATAGAAAATATTAAAATCAAATATCTAGATTTCATATTTGTGTCTAAAGATTAAAAAGAATGTAAAAAAACTTTTTTTTCTTTCTTCGAATGAATGGTGGTTAAGTGCATATCCTTGACTTTAATCTATAATATATAACTTGAGAGGTTATGTAGGTTTTAAATTTTAATTCATGCACTAAAAGAACTTATTCGTTATTTTTTTAAAGTAAAAAAGACAATTTTATTAAGATAATGATAGAAGTTTATCACCACCATAAGGCAAAAAACCATGTTATACAAAAACATCGAGTGTACTTTACAATAATATGATTATTTATTTTAATAATATATCTCTACTTTAAGTCATGTATTTATATACCAATATATAAATATTGGTTAGTAATTAACCTTAGAAACAATATCTAATTGTTAATAAAATTTTTTGAAATCCCCTTTAACATCATACGCAAAGTATAAGGTAATATGAAGACATAAGCCGATAATGATAATAGTATAAAATACATAGAGAACGTAATCAACTTTCCACGATACTTCTTCTTTGCATCAATCAAGAGGACTAACTAATTATTGAAGAACAATGTATAGGGTTGATAATTTTGTGCAGACAGTAAAAAACGTAAGTCTTATTTTATACTATAACTTATGAAATCTTCGAACTCAAATAAAGAATCATAAACTATCTAAAGTAAATAGAGAATTGTTGCTATTTAAAATTTAATTACTTAATAAAGATTTCAAGGCTATTTGGGACGTGATTTTATTACACTTATTGGATATTTTACTTAATTTATATAAAATTCTTATGAATATTGATTTTATTAGTTTTAAGACTATTATTATAGTACAAAATGAGTCATCTAAAAAAAATTTACTTTAAATTTAATTTTTATGTAGAAGAACTCATTAGCCATTTACTTTGAAAAGCATGAAATAATTTTTTTAAGATAATGTTAAAAGTTTATCAGGTCACAATATTTTTTTTTGAATTATAAGCAACAAAAACTCGATCTTCTGGTCTTTTTAATCTAAAAAATCCTCTAATAATTTATATAGTTTTACAATTTTTTTTCAATTTTTAGAATATGAATATTATGAGAATTCAAAATTCTAGATAAAGATTGTGAGTGCTATTAGAACAATGAAGCTCAAAATGAAAATTTAATTCAGAAAATTGAGATAGATAGAAATAGTTTTGAATATTGTCTTTAGAAGACCAGTTTAATGATATTTGTTAATTGAGTCTACCCTTTTCACATTTCTTTACTATACTATACATACATATGAATGTAGAGTTACTTCCTTGATAATTGATTAAAATTAGATAATTAAGTATTAAGTGCTTCATAATATAAATAAATTTGTTGACCATAGAAGTATGACATTATAAATTTTTGTTAAAAAATTTTAGAAACAAAAGGATTACAATCACTTAATAATTTTTTATTTCAAATTAGTTATTTAAGAACAAAAAATACGTAACAAAAATTAGTCAATTTTTTAAATTCAAAGCTATAGGTGTTTCACATTTTCTATGTACACGTATGATATATATAAAAAAAAGTGTGTTAAAGTTTTTTTTTTTATTTTGTCATAATACTATTATATTAGGAAAGTTCATCAAAATCCTTACAAGATACCAAGATTCTTATTTGGCATATATTTGTAATATATAACTGGATTTTTTTTTGTCTTCAAATGCGTTTGTTATTTTCTGAGAAACAATAGTTTATTAGATAATTGGATATTTTCCTAATACTCAAAAGTCTTGGCTTCATGAAAAAATGTGATCATTAATTCTTTTTTTATTAAATATGAATGCTTGATCAACACGCTAAATATTTAATTTCATCCCTAAATTATCATTGTTTCTTTTCATAGATTGCATGGCTTTTATTAATTAATGAGATACATTTGTTTGTTTCTTTTGAGAAATTTACAACACTTTACAATAATATGTTTAGTTATTTTAATGTAATATTTTAGTTTAAATCATATATTTATATACCAATATATAAAAATCAATTAAAACATGATATCCGAAACATGATCTAGTGGTTAATAAAAATTGTAAAATGCCTTTTAACATCCTACATAGTGTAATATAAAAAATATAAGTCGATAATGATAACATTTTAAACTGTAAATTAAAAGTTTACATGATCATAATATTTAGTACCTTGTGAGCCTTTAAAATGATTGTGTACTGGTGCAAACTTTACTTTGTAATATTAACTTAACTTATTACTAATCTTGTAAGTTTAACTAATGTGATATATTTATAAATTTTTTGAGTTAGCTTTAACTTATTACTAACCTTGTACCAAATTTTAAAAGATAATTATACATAAAAAAATTATTCCACCCAATGGTCTATTAGAGCTTAAAAATGAAAAATTCATCCTCCTTGGAAGCTTTTTTGTTCAAGTAATCAATTTGTTCTCTCTTCCTTTTATCTCACAGTTAATATTTTTTTCCTTACATTTTGTTGTCTCTTCATTTTCATACATAATGTACAAATGTATGTATATAAATATATGTATATAAAAGATGAAATTATCGATTAATATTAAGTAAATCAGATTGTTGGCATAGAGCTGCAATTGTCAATTCGATGTTTATTATTCCAAAACATTCAGTTTTATGACAAAATAAACTGTTATTAAGATATTGATTACTTTTATAACTTTGTGACTTAGTTTACTTGTTTGAGTATCTGTCATTTTTCACACGACTTTTATAGGTACAGGAAATATGTACAAGATCTCCTATATGTATAGAAGTAAAAAATCATTCAATTTTTCATTTGTCCCACGACTTTTATGAGTAGTAGGAAAACCTACAAGATCTTCTATTTGTATAAAAGTACAAAATCAAATACTACAAGGTTATTGTAAACCTAAACAACATATCAAGAATCATTGGTGGAAAGTAGTAGTTCCGTCGGGGCAAGTTCATTACCTTTACAAGGTGTAAAAAAGACTGATGCTTGTGCCTCTGCACTATTAGGGATTACTAGCTCTACTTGGATGTTTTGGCTAATAAAAGGTGGAGGTGCAAATCCACTTCATGTTATGCTAAGTAATGTGCATATATGTGTTTCTAAAAGATAAATTGTGATCCTGATGAAGAAAGGACAAGTCACAAAACTTGCAAAAGGTGTACAAGAGATCCAAAATGTAGAATGCAACTCTTGTGTCTGCTTTAGTTGGTATAAGTCTCACTTTAGACACTAATAGTCCTGTACCTGCATTTATTATATGCACAATGCACATCCCTAATCTCCTCATCATCACTCTAGCTTAATGATTTTGCAGATTGAAAGTTTCATCTTTCAAACTTTATGTTGACTATACATAAAATCCAAACTACATGATCATATTTTTTGGTTAACGGCCTGAGCTTACTCCCCACTTTCAAATAGAATCTTGATGCACGTGTCATCTTCCACCATGTGGTACACAAATCGCTACAATGTTGGCAGTATTTATGCGTAGAGGTGGTGGATGACAAGGCTCCCTAACTACTCATCGTTTGTTCAAGTTCTATTGTGGCCATGTATTGGAAGCTCTTATCATAAGTTTTGTTGCTATATGATGGGTGATGATTAGATTTAAAAATTTATGTTTGGAATTTAGGTTTTGGAGAAGAGAAAGAAAACTCTTTGGAATTAAAGGACAATAAAGGATAAATATATATGTATGTATATACTTTTTCTATCTAAAAAATTCTCTAACAATAATGCTACATATTATTTAAGTAAGCATATTTATATTTGTAAAATATGTGCATATAAACTATATTTAAAAGAAATGTGAGGTATCCTTGAATTTATTTTTCATTATCTTAATCCTACTATTTAAGAAAATTTTATTAAAATCTCTAAATGAAACAAAGAATCTGATTTAGTATAAACTAGTGATATGATATAGACTTTCTTTTAAATATATGCAGATATTATTTCATAAAAAATAATAGTTTATTAAAGAATTGGATATTTTTCTTAATACTCAAAATTCTTAGGTTCTAAAAAAATGAGATATTTAAATTCTTATTGAGAGATAAAATATAAAATTATTAAATTGATTGGTAGTAAGCCACCACCAAAGAATTGTGCTTTGTCAAAGATCATCTCAGCCTAAAAAATTAGTGTATACTATATCAATGGTAAAACAAGCAGAAGAAATTTTCTCAAAGTTCTATTGAAGTAAATATAAAGTCTTAAATATCACTAAAGGATGAATCTACAGCTATTTAGAAAGCGGTTTTATTTTTTGAAATCTTGAACTTAAATGAAGAATCCATTGCTATTTAAGACGCATTTTATTATATTTATATGATACATTACTTAATATATATATAAAATAATTAAAAACATTGATTTGATTAATTTTATGGTCTCCAAATATTTTAAAATTAACATTTGAATTTTAATCCATGCGCTAAAGAATTTATTCATCATTTATTTTTTAAAAGTTAAAAAGGACAATTCTATTGAGATAATGATAGAAGTTTATAACCACGCATATGGTAAAATGTCCCGTTACAAAAAAACGTAAATTGTACTTTACAATAATATGATTAGTTATTTTAGTATAATATCTCTACTTTAAATCATGTATTTATATACCAATATATAAATATTAGTTAGTAATTAACTTTAGAAATATGATCTTATTGTTAATGAAAATTTTAAAATACCCTTTAACAACCTTCTCAAAGTATGGTGTAATATAAAAACATAAGTCAATAACGATAATAATATAAAATACATAGTGAAGGTAACCAACTTTTCATGATACTAATTTCTTGCATCAATCAAGAGAACTAATTAATTATTTAAGAACAATTACAATGTGGAAAGAGAATAAATGTGTACGGTTGATTATTTTGTGCGAGCTGTGAAAAATGTAAGTCTTATTTTATATTATAATTATGAAATTTTTGAACTCTAATAAAGAATTAGAAACTCTTTAAAGTAAATAAAGAATTGTGACTATTTAAAATATGATTTCTTAAATAAAGATCTATGACAATTTGGAATGTGATTTTATTAGACCTATTGGATATGTTACTTAATTTATATAAAATACTTATGAACATTGATTTTATAAGTTTTATAATTTTCATTATAGTACAAAATTAGTAACTTCAAGTAAAATTTACTTCTAAGTTTAATATTTGTGCAGATGAATTTATAAGCTATATACTTTGAAAAGTAAGAAATAGTTTTGCTGAGATAATACTAAAAGTTTATGACGCTACAATATATATTTTTGTATTATAAGTAACAAAAACTTGACCTTCAGGCCTTTTTAATCTAAAGAATCCTCTAATAATTTATATAGTTTTACAACTTTTTTTTTAATTTTTAGAAGATGTGTTTTATGAGAATTGGGAATTATGGATGAAGATGGTGAGTGTTATTGGAATAATGAAGCAAAAAATGAAAAGTGAATGAAGGAAAATAAGCTAGATGAAATAGTTTTGAATATTTTCTCCTAACTATTTTTTAATTTTGTAATTTTTGTTATTAAAAGACAAATTTAATGATAACGGTTAACTAAGTCTACCCCCTTCACATTTCTTTACCATACTATACATACATATATATGTATAGTTATTACCTTGATAATTGATTAAAATTAGATAATTAAGTGTTGAATTCTTCAGAATATCAATAAATTTGTTGACCATACAAGTATAACACAATAAATTTTTGTTAAAAAATTATAGAAACAAAACTTAGAGGATCCGAATGACTTAATAGTTTTTTATTTCAAATTAGTTATTTAAGTAATAAAAATTAGCTAATTTTTTAAATTCTATGCTATAGATGTTTCATTTTTTTTATGTACACATATGAGGTACATAAAAAAAGTGTGTTGTAAAGTTGAATTTTTTGATTTTTTTATAATACAATAGTATAAAAGAACTTAATCAAAATTTTTACAAGCTATCAAAATTAGAATTTGGTAGAAATTTGTGATATACAACTGAATTTTGTTTTTCTCTTCAAATGCATTTGTTATTTTATGAGAAACAATAGCTTATTAAACAACTGAATATTTTTCTAAATTTTTAAAATTCTTTGCTTCATGAAAAATGTGATCATTAATTTTTATTTTGTTAAGTATGAATTCTTGATCAACATGCTAAGTTTTTTATTTCATCCCTTAATTCTCATTATTTTTTTCATAGATTGCATTGTTTTTATTAGTTAATGTGGTATATTTGTTTGTTCTATCTTCCTCTTAGTTCATAATCAATATTTTTTTCCTCACATTTTGTTGTCTCTTCATTTTCCTCACATTGTCTATCAATGGATGTATATAAATATATATATATATATAAAAGGTGAAATTATCATTTAATATTAAGTAATTGGGATTGGTGGCATAGAGATGCAATTATCTATTAGATGTGTATTATTTTAAAATGTTCAGTCTTGTGACAAAATAAACTGCTATTAAGATACTGATTACTTTTATAACTTTGTTACTTAGTTTACTTGTTTGAGTATCTATAATTTTTCACACGACTTTTATAGGTACAAGGAATACGTACAAGATCTCCTATATGTATAGAAGTAAAAAATCATTCAATTTTTTATTTGTCCTGTAACTTTTATAGGTAGAAGGAATACCTACAAGATCTCTTATTTGTATAGAAGTACAAATCAAATACTACAAGCTTTCTATAAGCTTAAACAACATATCAAAACTCATTGGTGGAAAGTAGCAGTTCCATCATGGCGAGTTCTTTACCTACACAAGATGTAAAAAGGACCAACAAGTCTGCCTCTGAACTACTAGGGATTGGAAGCTCTACCATGATGTTTTACTTAATAAAAGGTTGAGGTGCCTTAACTGGCATTATGAGAGGTAAATCTTTATCATTATTTTAGTTTAATATGTATATATTTATGTGCAAATCCACTACATGTTTTACAAAGTAATATGTATATATACGTTTCTAAAAGATAAACTATGATGCTGATTAAGAAAGGGCAAGTTGCAAAACTTGTAGAGGGTGTACAAGAGATGCAAAATGCAGAATGCACCTCTTGTGTCTCCTTTGGTTGCTACAAGTGTCGCTTTAGAGACTTTCAGTACCGCACCTGCATTTATTATATGTAAAATGCACAGCCGCCATCTCCCCTAATAATTAGTTTGGTTTAATGATTATGCAGATTAGAAGTTCATCTTTCAGACTTTATGTCGACTTTACATGAACTCCAAACTACATGATCATGTTTTTCGATTAATGGCCTGAGCTTAATCACCACTTTCAATTGAAATCTGGATGCATGTGCCATCTTCTACCATATACACAAATCCCTATAATGCTGGGAGTAGCACTTATAGAGGCTCTGGGCATGGAGGTGGTGGACGAAAAGGCTCTCTAACTAATCATCCTTCATTTAGGTTCTGTGGTGGCCATGTATTGGATGCTCTTATCAAAGGTGCTTGTTGATATATGATGGGTGATAATTAGACTTGAAAATGTGTAGGGTTGATTATTTTGTGCAGGCTGTGAAAAACATAAGTCTTATTTTATACTATAATTATGAAATCTTAGAACTCAAATAAATAATCAAAAACTATTTAAAGCAAATAAAGAATAGTGACTATTTAAAATATAATTTCTTAAATAAATATCCATGACTATTTGGGACGTCATTTTATTATACTTATTAGATATTTTACTTAATATATATAAAATACTTATGAACATTGATTTTATTAGTTCTATGGCTATTATTATGGTACAAAATGAGTCCCTTCAAATAAAATTCTCTTTTGAATTTAATATTTGTGCGGAAGAACTTATTAGCCATTTACTTTGAAGAGTAAGAAATAATTTTGTTGAGATATGTAAAAAGCTTATCTTGCTACACTATATTTTTTTGAATTATAAGCAACAACTCAACCTTCTGGTCTTTTTAATCTAAAAAATCCTCTAACAATTTATATAGTTTTACAATATTTCTTTCAATTTTTAGAAGATGAGTTTTATAGGAATTGAGAATTATGGATGAAGATGGTGAGTGCTATTGGAACAATGAAGCTCAAAAGGAAAAGTGAAGGAAGGAAAATGAGATATATGGAATAGCTTTGAACATTTTCTGCTAACTATTTTTTAATTTCGTAATTTTTGTCTTTAGAAGACCAATTTAATGATTACAGTTAACGAAGTCTACCCTATTCACATTTATTTACCATACTGTACAAACATATGTATGTAGATTCTAATTTGGTAAAGAAAATGATATGTAACTGGATTTTTTTTGTTTTCAAATGCATTTGTTATTTTCTGATAAACAATTAGATTTTTTTCTAATATTCAAAAGTCTTGCTTCATGGAAAATGTGATCATTAATTCTTTTTTTTAGTATGAATGGTTGATTAACATGCAAAATCTTTTATTTCATCCCTTAATTCTCATTGATTCTTTTCATTGATTGCGTGGTTTTTATTAATTAATGCAATACATTTGTTTGTTTCTTTTAAAAAATTTACTATACTTTACAATAATGCGATTAATTATTTTAATGCAAGATTTTAGTTTAAATCATATATTTATATAACAACATATAAAAAATCGATTGAAATTCAACATAAGATATATGATCTAATTATTAATGAAAATTCTAAAATACTGTATAACATACTTCATAGTATAATATAAAAAATATAAGTCCGTAATGATAATATTTTAAACTGTAAACTAAAGGTTTATATGGTCACAATATTTAGCGCCGCCTTGTGAGCTTTTTAAATGATTGTATACTCGTACAAACTTTACTTTTTAATATTAACTTAACTTATTACTGATATTATAAGTTTAAGTAATGTAATAATCTCACTTATCACTGTTAGATCAATAGTACACTCAATACCGTACTCGATCATCCAACGCACACACATAAGTTTGAACTTATATTTGAAATTTTACTATAATATTTTATTATTTTAATAATTATAATCCTACTGCATATAGATGCCTAAATCGATACCAAGGAGATAGTGAGGACACCACTACCTCTAAGAAAAGAAAATTACGGTTATATTAGTAAACGGTAAACGGTAAAAAGTTCAGTATCCACCCAATCTAAGGGTAGGGTTCCTATCAGTATACAGTAACCAGTGATAACAGTCATAACACTAACTCTGGTAATACTCCTCCTGAGTACTAAATAGACGTATTTACTAAATTAATGCAAGTGATGGAAATGGGCTGTTTGTATGTAGGCGGGGTTGTCAGCTCCTTTAAAGTTTCTTCCTCGGCCATCTGCTCTATTTGCACTTTTGCTTCGATGACTATACTACTATTTGTAAAAATCGTGTCATTCTGGCACATTCTTCTCTTTAGTTGAGTATCTTTCCTTAAACATTTTGTGGTTTTCTAAATTTTTGAATCATAAAGAAAAGGTTCTCCATGATTGGTCCTAGTCATAAAAAGGAAAAATAATTCGTTAATCTCAATTCTCTAGCAACGGTGCCAAAATTTGATGAGTGCCGAATCTACTAAAAATAAATTGCTAATTAATCACTAAATAATATTGTAGTAGTGGTAAGAAGGGTCAAAACCATAGGGAATTGAAAACCAATTTTCTTTCTTTACCAACGAGTAAAAAGCAAACAAGGGGGGTTTTGTAAATTCAATATGCAAAATATAAAATAAACAATGAGCAGAATAATATTAAACAAATTCTTGGCTGCAAATTAAAAGCTAAAACAATTATAAAAGAATTCCTAGTCGACAAAATAGCTAGCTTCAATAACGTAATTAATCATAGATGTAAGAGTTTATTTTACCTGAATTACGACAAATCAGTTATTGTTGTCAAAAATGTTTCGACAACAATTCTTTCCTTATTCCTAAACAAACCAAGAAACTTTCGTTAGTTGGTTCTTCGCTGTCAAGCAATCCTGGGAACATCCACAGGATTTAACTTATCAATGGCCTTGAGAGCTAAAAGGACCTAATTCAAGTTTTCATATTCATCCGTGTGAACCGGTCAACTAGACTATTTATGTCCTCAGTGCGGCATTGATCTCTACTTGGTCATAGAACCACTCAAACAATTATGGATTTGAGGGGTTCGACTAGCTGCCTACGGTTTCTCTTCTTGTATGACGGGACTTGTTCAAACTGATTCAAAACAACAAATATATATTGCTTTAGGAAGTAAATAAATATCAGCTCTAAAATAAATTAGTCACTCGTGGCGGGCCTTTTAACACAAATGAGTTCTTGGAAAGTACGAGAAAGAAGAAAGATGAAGAAAAAATTACAGACGCAGTAGATGTTGCTATGTGTAGCATTGGGAAGAAGAGAGATGATGATTCTCCTTTGACAACTACCATCTTTATAGGAAAGGAGTTAGAGTTTTCTTTTTTTTTTGTTGATTAGGATCATTTTCCTTTATTTTTTATATATCCCAAGCCTTCCAGAATATTTTCTCCTTGATTTTTGACCCAAAATCTTGGCTTGAATATCATATTTTTTTACATATTTGGAAAGCACACATTTTAATTTAAATTTTCTATTGTGCACGACTCTTAGCCTTGCCCAATGCTAAGTTGTCTAGGGCAGGACCCAAGCTTTGTCTAAGGCATGTTTCTGGGCTGATGATTCTTTTCACGAACTCTTCATCTTTTTATTTTATTTTTCCTCGTTTCATCCTTATATCATGTATTGTAACAAAAAATAAAAAATAAATTGGTTTAGATAAAGTATCATCAAGTTTAACAACCCAAAAGTGGGTGATAGTGATGTTGTTTTTAGGTACTATGAAAATTTATATAGTTTTACAATGTTTTTCAATTTTTAAAAAATGAGTTCTATGGGAATTCAAAATTCTAGATGAAGATGGTGAGTGCTATTGAAACAATGAAGCTCAAAAGAAAAAGTGAATTAAGAAAATTGAGATAGATGAAAATAGCTTTAAATATTTTCTGCTAACTATTTTTTAACCAAGTCTACCCTCTTTATATTTTTTTATCATACTTTACATAAATATGTATGTATAGTTATTACATTGATAATTGATTAAAATTAGATAATTTAGTTTTAAATGCTTTAGAATATAATTAAATTTGTTGATAAAACAAGTATGATGCCATAAATTTTTGTTGAAAAATTTTAGAAACAAAACTTAGATGATCACAATCAGTTAATAATTTTTTATTTTAAATTTGTGATTTAAGAATTAAAATTACGTAACAAAAATTAGCTAATTTTTAAATTCAAAAATACAAATGTTTCACATTTTTTATGCACACATATGATATAAAAAAGTGTGTGGAAAAGTTGAATTCATTTTTTTGATTTTGTCATAATACTACTATATTAGACAACTTCATCAAAATCCTTACAAGATATCAAAATTTTGATTCGGTAGAAATTTGTGATATGCAATAGAATTTTTGTCTTCAAATGTATTTGTTATTTTTAAAGAAGTAATAGTTTATTAAACAATTTGATATTTTTCCTAATATTCAAAAGTCTTGACTTCATAAAAAATGTGATCATTAATTCTTTTTTTTGTTAAGTATGAATGCTTGATCAACAAACTAAATTTTTTTTATCTAAAAATTCTCTTTGTTTATTTTCATTGATTGCGTGGTTTTTATTAATTAATGTGATACATTTATTTTTTTATTTTTAAAAATTTACAATACTTTACAATAATGTGATTAGTTATTTTAATGTTGTATTTTAGTTTAAATTATATATTTATATACCAATATATAGAAATCGATTAAAATTTAATATCAAAGACATGATCTAATTATTAAAAAAAATTCTAATACCTTTTAACAGCCTACATAGTGTAATATAAAACATATAAGTCGATAATGATAACATTTTAAACTGTAAACTAAACGTTTATATGGTCACAACATTTATTATCTTTTGAGCCTTTTAAATGATTATATTTTGTTAAGAGTTATAAGAACCAAATTCCAAAGTTGATAGTTGTCCTCAGAGATAACTTCACTAGCTCTATTTCATGCTCATCAAACTTGTAAACTGATACCTTGTTAAACTTAATCTTGTATGGATCAGGAACAAGCATATTAAGTTCATTCTTCTAGTGAAGCTCCCAGTGAGATGTGTCAAGGAAATTGAAGCTATTCAGTTGTAGTAATAAATTTAATTATATCCATATAGTTATTAATTTATCATAAAAATACCAAACAAGAAAAACTCAACTATAGTGGAAAAGGATGTTGTCATGGATGGCATGAGGGAAGCCTTACCGAGTGGAAATGAGTGCAACATGGTCTTGGGTCCCATAAGATTTTGCTAGTGCAGATCTTCTTCAAAGCTTCCTCATTTAGACCTTATGACCTAAGATTTAGATTGTAGAAAATATTAACGTCGAACATCTAGATTTTATATTTGTACCTAAAGATGAAGTAGAATGGAAAAAAATTTGTTTTTTTCCTCTTTCTTCAAATGAATGGAGGTTAAGTGTGTACCTTTGAGTTTAATCTGCAATAAATAACTTTAGAGGTTATGCAGGCTTCAAAAAATTAACTTTTTGCTATACTTCTTTGTAACACTAATTAAGAAGGCAAAGTTTAATTGAAGAATAATTGAATTATGATGGGAGTATAAATCACATATGGTTGAGTATTTTATATAGGTCGTGGATAATGTAGATTTTATTATACTACAATTTACAAAATCTTTGAAGTTAAATAAAGAATCTATGGCTATTTGCAAAGTGCTTTCATTTTTTGAAATCTTAAACTTAAATGAAAAATCCATCACTATTTGAGACGTGATTTAATTATATTCATGTAATATCTTTTTTAATATATATAAAATAATTAAAAATATTGATTTGATTAATTTTATGTTGCTAACTGTATTAAAATTAAGCATTGTTGTCCACCACCTCGATGCCCAGAGCTGAAAGATAAAACATCCAATATGTATAATCATTAAGCCAGAGTAATGATTAGGGGAATTAGGGGTGTGCATTCTGAATATAATTAATGTAGGTGCGGGACAAACAGTCCTTGAAGTGACACTTATAGCAACCAAAGGAGACACAAGAAGTGCATTCTACATTTTTGATCTCTTGCACACCCTCAACAAATTTTGTGACTTGCCCTTTCTTCATCAGCATCATAGTTTTTCGTTTAGAAACCCATACATACACATTACTCAGCATAACATGTAGTGGATTTGCACATTAATATATACATATACAATCAAAATAATATGGAGAAAGAATGATATGAGGAAATATGAAAACTACCCATTGTTCCTAGAAAATCCGTACAGGATCCCACTCTCGACACCCTTAGCATCAAAATGGGTGTTTTGAATCTAGTCTACGCAATCGGCTGGGCCAACTTCTTTACAGTGGATGGCGCTGTATATGTCGAACTGGTTAGGAATTTTACACCACCTTCCACTTTTACAAGCTGACCAAATTCAATCTCTACACCCCAAACCTCATCTTTTATCGTCTCCAAGGCAGGCACTTTTGACTCTCCATCGCTAAATTTAATGATGCATTTGGGTTCTTTGAACAAGAAGCAAAACACCCATACTACGATTTCTACGAAAACTTCAACCCAGCCAGCATCTATTATGAATTATGCCTCAACCATTCTGATATATATAACCCCAGCAAGTCTAAATATCTCTACTTACATGACCCATGCATGAAATATATTCAACAATTTTTTTCTTACTCTTTTTCAGGTAGCAGATATGCACTAACCATCATTTCTAAAAGAGAGCTAAACTTTGTTTTGTGTATGTACCAGTGACGCAAGGTGAACCTAGGGTATTAACTCATGTCACAATTTTCCAATGTTATCTCTTCTCAACAGTCATTAATCCTAGGCTCAGTCATCACTAAAATCACCGCCTTCATCACCAAGTTCGATGGTGATGAGACGGACCTACATATCACTTGCCCTCAAGCACTTTTGGATATTTGGTGTTTGGATGACATGCGCCTCCTTGAATTGAAAGACAGTCTCCCCTGCTTTACCCCACATTGACCTCTTGTGCCACATGATAGAAGAATTTACAACAAGCAGCATGAGCACCAAGCGCAAGTTTCCCCAGCTCCTCCACTGCCCAACTTCAAAGAATTCATGGACCACACACTGCTGAACATCTGCATGATAGATGGAACATTGTACAACATGGAGGCTCCTTGAGGGAATTGCATGAGAAAGTCGATGCCCTAACACAATTGATCGCCCAAACTAGACACTCGAACATGCAAATTCACAACAGATGAACACACGGGAGTCTTCTTCTCTCTACTTTACTTAAGAGTTTTTATTTTGCCATTTTATCTTATGTTCTACTTTCTGTTTGTTCATTGCATTTTCTTAAACTTGCAACACATTAGGGACAATGTGTAGTTTAAGTGTGGGGGAACTAGTACCTTGTATTCTGCACTAGGCACCCTAAATAGCTAGTTTCATATCTGCCACATGATTCTAGATACATTGGCCTTACCAAAGGTTCATTACACTACACATGCACCTCCAGTAATTTTTGACTCACACCCTTTCAATGCACCTCTAGCAATTTTTGACTCACACCCTTTTAATGCACCTCTAGCAATTTTTGACTCACACCCTCTCATCTATCTCTATCATTTTAAACAACCTAAATCGGATATTTTAAAAATCAAATTGCACTTATAACTATCTTTTAGGAACTGTAGCTATTTTTCAAAAATTAAAAATCGAACTACATGGCTTGCAGCCAAGTCAACATAATGGGACCCAAGTTGACCCGCTAAGCCTTAGCCAAGGTCATGGCAACATTTAAATTTAAAAGGATCGTGCACAATAAAAATAAACATTGACTAAGGCATGGGCGTCCACCTACAGTGCGCTTAAAACAAATGGGCTTTTTTAATATTTGAAGAGATATCCTCCCTGCCGTGATACAAGGGCAAAAAATCATAAGGAAATAATTATGGAAAGATACAGATATGTTGAAATGAAGGAACAGGTTCAGAAATAAAGAAAAAAAAGAAACCCTGGGCTCCCAACGACTATAAAATAGGGAGCTACCAAAATAAAAGGATCATCTCTCTTCTTCCTGGCACCGCACGCAGCAACTTCTACAACTTCTTCAATTTTTTCTTCATCTTTCTTCTTCTCTTTACTCTCCAAGAACTCACTTATGTTTAAAATTCCACCATTAGTGGCTGATTTTTTTTTTCCTAGTTAAGATTTGGTGTACTCTAGTGATTTATTTGTGAGATCAAATTGATTTGATTCATGTTTTGTTCAATCCTTGTTATTTATTTACTTGTTGTGTTTACATATACTTGTTGCTTTGAATTCGTTTGGATAGGGCCTATCGAACGTGTCTAGAAGCTGTAAATAGTTGGTCGAATCTCTTAAATCCATAATTATTTATGTGACTATGGTACTTTGTAGTGATTAGTGCCACGCTGAGGTAAATGATCTGGATGACCAGTTCACGCCGATGAATTTGGCAACTTGAATCAGGTTCTTCTAGTTTTTAAGAATATTGGCAAGTTAAATCCCATGGATGTTCCCAGGAATGTTTTATAGAGAAAAAGCTAATCAATGAACATTTCTTGGTTAGTTTAAAAATAAGAAAAGATTGGCAGTCAGAACATTTTTTACCACTATAACTTGTTTGTCATACTTTAAATAAAACTAATCCTTGCATGCATGATCAATTACGTTATTGGAGTTGGCTATTTGATTAACTAATAATGCTCTTTATAATTGTTTAGATTTTAAGTTGCAGTTGAGATTTCGCTCAACTTCATTTTACTTATTGTTCATTTTATGTTTCATGTAATTAGTCCTAGAAAACCCCCCCTTGTTTACTTTTCCATTATTGATCAAAGAAAAAAATCAATTTTTGACTCCCTATGGATTCCACCCTTCTTACCAATACTATGTTTCAGTTTTATTTTGGTTAACTAGGATTTTATTTTGGTTAACTCGATTGCCATCAAATTATTTTGAAACTTCTTGGCCCGACTTCTTGTAATTGGACTTATGAGCAACTGGATTTGGTTTCCTATTTCCCCAAGCCCATCTTGTATGTTCTTGGACTTTCCTATTTGAGACAAAACAAGAAACAAACAAGAATTGCTTGCGGTTTCCTTTTTCAGAAGAGGTGAAACTTATTCCCTGCATGATTGGTTTTCTTTGCAATTGTGGGACTTCTCGCAGGCACGGGCATTCTCACGACCACACTCTTATTTAGTATTTGTTATGTTTGGGATCACATTGGTTACTCTTAATTATATTTAGAAGTTTATATTTAAAACTATATTTTTTAAGATTTATTTCACTTTCATTATGATTTCCTTTCCTAGATTTATTTGTATTACACATTTTTCTTTGTTTAAAATTTTAAACATTAAATTGGCACTTCCCACCTAACTCCATAATTAGACCTTCAACCCACAAGGTTTGTATTCGAATTTTAACCTCCCAAAATTAACTTATTTTTTTGTTCCTTTCCATATTTATTAGCAGTTTAGATGTATATCTTAATTTCATTTGATCAACAAGTATTTTAAAATTAAATTCCTTATTCAGTGTCATTCACTACTCTAGGCCATTAGCCCAACCCCAATAATTACGTATTATTATTAATCTCTTTTGTTTTATTTTCTTCCCATTTTAGTACTAATTATTTACAAGCTTATTTATTCTCCTTTTGATTTTGTCATAATACTATTATATAAAAGAAATTCATCAAAATCCTTAAAAGATATCAAGAATCTAATTTAGTATATACTTGTAATATGCGATTGGATTTTTTTCTTGTCTTCAAATGCATATGATATTTCTTGAAAAACAATAGTCTATTAAAAACTTGGATATTTTTCCTAATATTCAAAAGTCTTGAGTTTAAGAAAAATGTGATCATTAATTTTTTTTAAGTATGAATGTTTAATCAACACTCTAAATTTTTTATTTCATCCCTTTATTCTCATTGTTTCTTTTTATTGGTTATGTGGTTTTTGTTAATTAATGTGATACATTTGTTTGTTTTTTTAAAAAGATTTACTATACTTTATAATAATGTGATTAGTTGTTTTACTACAATGTCTTTAGTTGTAAATCTTCTATTTAAATACCAATATATAAAAATAGGATAGTAATTAACTTCAAAAACGATCTAATTGTTAATGAAAATTTTGAAATACCATTTAACATTCTACTCAAAGTACAGTGTAATATCAAAATATAATTTCATAATAATAACATTCTATATTGGTTGTGGACATTTTTTAAATATTTATGATTGCTACTCTAGTTATCCAATCTGTAAAGTTCTTATTTAAAAGAAAAAAAAATATTACTAGAAGTAAATGGATGTATGTATGTATAAATATATATAGATAAAATGAAAATATTAATTAATATTAAGTAGGTAGGGGTGGTGGCATATTAACAATTCAATGTTTACTATTGCAAAATATTAAGTCTTGTGATAAAATCATCTACTTTTAGTTTTATAATTTTTCATGGTTAGCTCCTAATTTAGTATTTCAAATGCATTTCTTCATGGTGAATCATAAGAGCTCTAAATATATGAAACAACTATAAAAATAAGTAAACTTTGAATTTCCTCATCTTATTTACAAGTAAAACAAATCACTTTTTATATTAAAATAGCAGCCAAGGGCTTAGTTTTCTTGGTTGAGTGTCTATCATTTGTCCCACGACTTTTATGACTAGAAACAATACCTACAAGATCTCTTATTTTTATGGAAGTATAAAATAGTTCAGTTTGTCATTTGTCCCATGACTTTTATGATTAGAAGGAATACTTAAAACATCTCCTATTTGTATAGAATTACAAAAACATTCAGTTTGTTATTTGTCCCATGACTTTTATGGCTTAAAGGAATACTTACAAGATTTTCTATTTGTATACAAGTACAAAATTATTTATTTTCTCATTTGTCCCACGACTTTTATGGTTAGAAAGAATACCAACAAGATCTCTTATTTATATATAAGTATAAAATCACTCAGTTATACACGTAATGTCCTTATTGTTACTTTCAAGAGGTGTATTGCTTGCCCCTTGGGTCTTAATATCGCTGTGAAAGCAAAGACAATCTTTGACTTGTGTGATAATTTTGTAAGAATTTATAGATGTAACTGTAAACTTATAATTTACTAAAATAGGCTAAATCATAGTTTCCAATATAATTGAATTGGTTCAGTTAGTTGAATTACTAAAAGAATGTAAAGTATTTTATATGAATTTATGGATGTAATTTTTAAATTTAAGATGTACGAAAATAGTCTAAATGGTAGTTTGAATATAATTAAATTGGGTTAATTAATTGGATGACCAGAGGAATATTAAGTGTTATATATACATATACATATATATATCAAGGTTAATATTCATATGTGTATATATATATGTCAAGTTTAACTATAGTATTAATCAAAGTTAAGATTCTGTAATAATTACCATATATATTATATAACAAAACAAACCTTGATATATATTTTTTACAATTATATAAAACAAAATACTTGTTTTCCTTTTACTGCTCTAGCCTTAACAGGTGTAATGGTGAGAGAAAATGAGATAGTTGCCTCTAACTAACTTATTATACATTTACATGTTTGTATTTATACTAACTCCTTAAATTATCATATTTATATTAGATTAAAGCCTAAGATGAAAAGAAAAAACAATGTACATACAAAAATATATGAGAAAGAATTGATTAGTAAACGAGCTTCATGAAAAATAAAAATAATAATAATAAATGGGCATATATAAGACATACGTACCTAGTAAGTCTTCTATCGTGTTATCATCATCTTCTCCATAATCCATCATCGAATAAGTCAGTCAAAACTGTGTGTATCTATCAAAGTAGACAGAGATATAGGCATATGCCTACGCTCATTGGTTTTTCCTCCAATGCACCTCTTTCAAGGTGTTGATGGTTTCAGTATCGACTTGTTGGCCATTAATAGCCTGAACATGATCACCACTCTTAATTGGAATTTGGATACATACATGTGTTATCTTCCAATGCATGGTATATAAATCCTTGTAATGGTGGCAACAAAAGTGAAGCCTTACCGAGCAAAAATAAGTGCAACATGATATTGGGTCTTGTTAGATTTTCTTGTTATGAAGAAGACAAAGTTTTCTCCTTTAAACCTTATGACCCAAGATTGGACAGTGAAAAATATTAACATCAGACATCTAGATTTTATATATGTGCTTGAAGACTAAGAAGAACAAAAAGAAGCGTGTTTTTTTTCTTTCTTTTAAGGAATAGAGCTTTAGTGCGTACCTTTGAATTTAATTTATAATGAATAACTTGAGAGGTTACGTAGGTTGTGGTAAACCAAGCTTTCGCACTACTTCTTTACACCAATCAAGAAGACTAAGTTTTATTGAAGAAAATTGAAATGTGATGGGAGAATAGATGATGTACAATTGAGTATTTTATGTAGGTTTTGAAAAATATAGATTTTATTTTATACTATAGTTTACAAAATCTTTAAACTTAGATGAAGAATCTATGAGTATCTGGAATGTGATTTTGATTTTTGAAATCTTTGACCTAAATGAAGAATCTATTGCTATTTGAGAGACAATTTTATTTTATTTATTCGATATCTTACTTAATACATATAAAATAATTAAAAATATAGTTTGATTAATTCTATGGTCACCAACTGTATAAAATTAACTTTTGAATTTTAATCTATATGCTAAAGAACTTATTCATAATTTATTTTTGAAAAGTAAAAGACAACTTTATTAAGATAATGATAGAAGTTTATCGCCACGCACAAGGTACAAAGTTGGATTACACAAAAACATTGACTATACTTTACAATAAAGTGATTAATTATTTTAATGTAATTAATGTCTCTAATTTAAACTATTTATTAATATACCAGTATATAAAAATCAGTTAGTAATTAGCTTTGAAAACATGATCTAATTGTTAATAGAAATTTTGAAATACTTTTTAACATCCTACTCAAAGTATAGTGTAATATAAAAGCATAAGTCGATAACAATAACATTCTATGTAACGACCCAGGAACATTAATTATTCTAGAGTTCGAAAATTGAAAAGACGTATACTTTTCAAGGAAATTTTTAATGAAAATAATTTCCAATAATAGACTGTGATGTTTGAAAATACCAAAAGCCAAATTTTCATAAAATAGTAATTTAATCTAACCCCGAAATTTAAATTTTTCAAGAAAATAATATTAACTTTTCAAATATTAAGAAAAATAAAATAAAATTGATATAAGGGTTAAATTGAAAAAGCTTGAATTGAAAATAAAATAAAGTTGCGACACTTATAGCAACCAAAGGAGACACAAGAGGTGCATTCTATATTTTTGATCTCTTTTACACCTTTTGCAGATTTTGCGACTTGCCCTTTCTTCATTAACATCACAGATTATCTTTTAGAAACACATATATGCATGTTACTCAACATGACATGTAGTGGATTTGCGCATTAATATATACATATACAACAAAAATAATGATAAATATTTACCTCTCATAAGGCCAATCAGGGCACCTCCACCTTTTATTAGTTAAACCATCATGGTAGAGCTTGAAATCCCTAGTAGTTGGAGGTGGAAGAGTCAGTCTTTTTAATACCCTGTACAGGTAATGAATTTACCCCGATGAAACTGCTGCTTTCCACCAATGAGTCTTGAAATGTTGTTTAGGTTTACAGCAAGGTTGCAGTATTTGATTTTGTACTTCTATACAAATATAAGATCTTATACATATTCCTTCTGCCCATAAAAGTCATGGGATAAATGAAAAATTGAATGATTTTTTACTTCCATACAAAAACGAGATCTTATACGTATTCTTTCTATCTATAAAACTCGTGTGACAAATGATAGATACTCAAATAAGTAAACTATATCATAAAGTTATATAAGTGATCAGTATCTTAATAACAATTTATTTTATAACAAGGCCTAACGATTTGAATAGTACACATTGAATTGATAATTATATCTCTATGCCACCAATCTCACGTACTTAATATTAATTGATAATTCTATCTTTTATATATATATACATCCATTTATACATAATGTGAGGAAAAACTTGAGGGAAAAAAGTTAGTTTTAAGGCTAAAAATTGAGGTGAAAATGAAGAGACAACATGATGTGAGGAAAAAAAAAGTTGACTGTGAGCTAAGAGGATGAGAGGACAAATTGATTACTTGAATAGAAAAGCTTCTAAGGAGGATGAATTTTTCATTTTTAAGCTCCAATAAATCATGCGGTGGAATAATTTTTTTTATGTATAATTATCTTTTAAAATTTTATAGGAGATCAGTAATAAGTTAAAGCTAACTCAAAAAACTTACAAATGTATCAAATTAATTAAACTTATAAGATTAATAATAAGTTAAGTTAATATTACAAAGTAAAGTTTGTATGAAGATATAATTATTTAAAAGGCTCACAAGATGTTAAATGTTGTGACCATATAAACCTTTAGTTTACAGTTTAAAATGTTATCATTATCGACTTATATGTTTTATATTATACTATGTAGGCTGTTAAAAGGTATTTTAGAATTTTTATTAACAATTAGATAATGTCTTTGATATTAAATTTTAATAGATTTTTATATATTGGTATATAAATATATGACTTAAACTAAAATATTGCATTAAAATAACTAATCACATTATTATAAAATATAGTAAATTTTTTATAAACTAATAAATGTATCATATTATTTAATAAAAACCACGCAATCAATGAAAAGAAACGAAGAAAATTTTTGGATAAAAAAAAAATTTAGCATGTTGATCAAGCATTCATACTTAACAAAAAAAAGAATTAATGATCACATTTTTCATGAAGTCAAGACTTTTGAATATTAAAAAAATATCAAATTTTTTAATAAACTATTGCTTCTTTGAAAATAACAAATACATTTGAAGACAAAAAAATTCAGTTGCATATCATAAATTTCTACCGAATCAAAATCTTGATATCTTGTAAGGATTTTAATGAAGTTGTCTAATATAGTAGTATTATGAAAAGATAAAAAAAATGAATTCAACTTTTCCACACACTTTTTTGTACCATATGTGTTCATAAAAAATGTGAAATATTTGTAGTTTTGAATTTAAAAAATTAGTGTAACAAAAATTAGCTTATTTTTGTTACATAATTTTATTCTTAAATCACAAATTTGAAATAAAAAATTATTAACTGATTTTGATCATCTTAGTTTTGTTTCTAAAATTTTTCAACAAAAATTTATGGCGTCATAGTTGTAATATCAACAAATTTAATTATATTTTGAAGCATTTAATACTTAATTATCTACTTTTAATCAATTATCAATATAATAACTATACATACATGTTTATATACAGTATGGTAAAAAAATGTAATGAGGGTAGACTTGGTTAAAAAATAGTTAGCGGAAAATATTAAAGCTATTTTTATCTATCTCATTTTCCTTATTTCACTTTTTCTTTTGAGCTCCATTGTTTAAAAATTGAAAAAATATTGTTAAACTATATAAATTTTGATAGTGCCTAAAGACAACATCAATATCACCCACTTTTGGGTTGTTAAAGTTGATGATACTTTATCGAAGTCGATTTATTTTCTATGTTTTGTTGCAGTACATGATATAAGGACGAAACGAGGAAAAATAAAATGAAAAGAGGAAGAGTTCGTGAAAAGAATCATCAGCTCAGAAACATGCCTTAGACAAAGCTTGGGTCTTGCCCTACACAACTTAGCATTGGGCAAGACTAAGAGTCATGCACAATAGTAAATTTAAATTAAAATGTGCGCTTTTCAAATATGTAAAAAAGATACTATTCAAGCCAAGATTTGGGGTCAAAAATCAAGGAGAAAATATTATGGATGGCTTGGGATATATAAAAAATCAAGGAAAATGATCCTAATCAACAAAAAAAAAGAAAACTCTAACTCCTTTCCTATAAAAAGGGTAGCTGTCAAAGTAGAATCATCATCTCTCTTTTTCCCAATGCTGCACACGTAGCTTCTACTGCGTCTGCAATTTTTTCTTCATCTTTCTTCTTTCATATACCTTCGAAGAACTCATTTGTGTTAAAAAGCCCACCAAGAGTGACTAATTTATTTTCCTTTTCCTAGTTGGTAGATCAAGCAAACTCCAGTAATGTATATATATGAGATTTAATTGAATTAATTTGAGTTTTATTTCAAAGTTGACATTTATTTGCTTCCTACACCAATATATATTTGTTGTTCTGAATTAGTTTGAACAGAGCTCGTTATACGAGAAGGGAAATCGCAGGTAGCTAGTCTAACCCCTCAAATCCATAATTGTTTGAGTTGTTATATCACCAATTAGTGATCAATGCTGCACTGAGGATGTAAATAGTCTAGTTGACTGGGTCACACTAATGAATCCGACAACTTGAATCAAGTCCTTTTAGCTCTCACGGCTGTTGATAAGTTAAATCATGTGGATGTTCCCAGGACTGTTTGACAGTGAAGAACCAACTAACGAATGTTTCTTGGTTTGTTTAGGAATAAGGAAAGAATGGTTGTCAAAATATTTTTGACAACTATAACTGATTTGTCATATTTTGGGTAAAATAAACTCTTACATCTATGATTAATTACGTTATTGGAGCTAGCTATTTCGTCGACTAGGAATTCTTTTATAATTATTTTTAGCTTTTAATTTGCAGCCAAGAGTTTGTTTAATATTATTATACTCATTGTTTATTTTATATTTTGCATGTTGAATTATACAAAACCCCCTTGTTTGCTTTTTACTCGTTGGTCAAGAAAGAAAATTTGTTTTCAATTCCCTATTGTATTTGACCCGTCTTACCACTACTACAATATTATTTTAGTGATTAATTAACAATTTATTTTTAGTAGATTCGGCACTAAAACAAAGATATTTGAGCTTGTTTCGATGCTCTTGAAGAATAGAAAAGCTTACAGTAATAATATGCAACATTATGATAAATTTTAAGAACTTTTTTCTTAGGAGTTACAAGAACCAAACAACCAAGTTGATTCTTTTCCCCAAAAAAAATTTCACCAGCTCTATTTCATGCTCATCAAACTTGTACATTGATATCTTGTTAAACTTTATCTTGCATTGATCAGGAACAAATATATCAAGTTTGTTCTTCTAGCGAAGCACCTAGTGAGATGTGTGAAGGAAATTAAAGCCATTCAGCTGCAATAATAATTTTAATTTTATTAATATAATTAGTTATTTATCATAAAGAAAACCATCACAGAAAAACACATATATGATAAAATTAATAGAAAAGGTATTGATGGCCCAAGTGAAGCCTTACTGATAAAATTAATGAAAAAGGATTTTGGTATGGATGGCACAAGTGAAGCCATACTGAGTGTGAACGAGTTCAACATGGTTTTGGGTCTTGTAAAATTTTGCTGGTACAGATCTTCTCCAAAGTTTCCTCCTTTAAACCTTATGACTTGAGATTCAGACTGTAGAAAATCTTAGCGTCAAACATATAGATTTTATATTTGTGCCTGAAGATTAAGAAGAATGGAAAGAAAGTTATTTTTTTTTTCTTCGAATGAGTGGAGGTTAAGTGTGTACCCTTAAGTTTAATCTATAATAAATTACTTGAGAGGTTATGTAGACTTTGGAAAACCAACTTTTCACTATACTTCTTTGTTGCACTAGTCAAGAAGACTAAGTTTAATTAAAGAATAATTAAATTGTGATGGGACGATAAATGAGATACTGTTGTGTATTTTATATCCACCGTGGAAAATGTAGATTTTATAATACTATAACTTATAACATCTTTGAACTTAAATGAAGAATCCATCACTATTTGGAAAGTGATTTCATTTTTTGAAATTCTTAACTTAAATGAAGAATTCATCTCTATTTGAGACGCATTTTTATTATATTTATGTGATATCTAACTAAATATATATATATATATAATAATTAAAAATATTGATTTGATTAATTCTATGATCACCAACAATATTAAAATTAACTTTTGAATTTTAATCCATACACTAAAAAACTTATTCATCATTTATTTTTCAAAAAGTCAAAAAAGGTAGTTTTATTGATATAACGACAGAAGTTTATAACCACAGATAAGGTAAAAAGCCACGTTACACAAAAACGTCCACTGTACTTTATAATAATGTGATTAATTATTTTAATGCAATATCTCTACTTTAAATCATGTATTTATATACCATTATATAAAGATTAATTAGTAATTAACTTTAAAAATATGATCTAATTGTTAATAAAAATTTTGAGATACCCTTTAACATCTTACTCAAAAGTATAGTATAATATAAAATCATAAGTCGATAACGATAACAATGTAAAATTCATAGAGAAGGTAACCAACTTTTCACGATACTTCTTCTTTCCATCAATCAAGAGAACTAACTAATTATAGAAAAACAATTACATTGTGAGAAGAGAATAAATGTGTAGGGCTGATTATTTTATGCAGACTGTGAAAAACATAAGTCTTATTTTATACCATAACTTATGAAATCATTGAACTCAAATGAAGAATCATAAACAATTTAAAGTAAATAAAGAATTGTGCCTCTTTAAAATGTAATTTCTTAAATAAAGAATTCATGGCTATTTGAGACTTAATTTATTATACTTATTGGGTATTTTACTTAATTTATATAAAATACTTATGAACATTGATTTTATTAGTTCTATGGCTGCCATTATAGTACAAAATAAGTAATTTTAAATAAAATTTACTTTTAAATTTAATCTTTGTATGCACGAACTTATTAACCATTTTTTTAAAAAGTAAGAAACAATTTTTTTGAGATAATGTTAAAAGCTTATTGCGCTGCAATATATATTTTTAAATTATAAGCAACAAAAACTCAAGCTTCTAGTCTTTTTAATCTAAAAAATTCTCTAACAATTTAAATAGTTTTATAATATTTTTTTAATTTTTAGAATGAGTTTTATAGGAATTCAAAATTCTGGATGAAGATGGTTAGTGGTATTGGAATAATGAAGCTCAAAAGGAAAAGTGAATGAAGGAAAATGAGATAGATGGAAATTGCTTTGAATATTTTCTGCTAACTATTTTTTAATTTCATAATTTTTATCTTTAGAATACCAATTTGATGATAACAGTTAACCAAGTCTACCTGCTCCACATTTCTTTACCACATTGTACATACATATGTATATACAGTTATTACCTTGATAATTGATTAAAATTAGATAATTAAGTTTTAAGTGCTTCAGAATATAAATAAATTTATCGATCATACAAGTATGATACTATAAATTCTTGTTAGAAAATTATAGAAACAAAACTTAGAGGATCACAATCACTTAATAATTTTTTATTTCAAATTAGTGATTTAAGAATAAAAAGTACATAACAAAAGTTAGCAAATTTTTTAAATTCAAAGATGCTGAAGTTTCACATTTTTTATATACACATGGTGTATAAAAAAATATGTGGTAAAATTGAATTTAATTTTTTTTATTTTGTTATAATACTATTATATAAGAGAATTTCATCAAAATCCATACAAGATATCAAGATTCTGGTTTGCTAGAATGCTTGATCAACATGATAAAGTTTGATGACCATGAAATAAAGCATGTGAAGTTACATATGAGGAAAACAATCAACTTGGGAATTTGGTTCATGGAACTCTTAAGAAAAATGCTCTTAAAATTGATCCTAATGTTTTATATTGTAACTGCAAGCTTTTCTATTCCTCGAGACCATCAAAAGAACCTCGAATATCTATTTATGAGCCTTCTAACAATACTAATTATATGTTGATTTAAATATGACATATAATTCTCTATTTACTATTTTTTTAACGAATTATGATAAATAAATCCAATACACTTAGTTTAAGTATATTAAATTAAATTACTAATGAGATATATTACTTCAATTTTAGTCATCCCATCAACAGAAATATTATTTTTAAAAGAGTGATAAGATATTATATAACAGAGATAGTTTTTATGATAGTTAATAGTCACTTCAATAGAACTTTGAGAAAATTTCTTTTGTTTGTTTTACCATTTATATAGGATATACTAATTTTTTAAGTCTGTGATAATCTTTGACCATGAACAATTCTTTCGTGGTGTCTTACTATCAATCTATTTAATAATTTTATATTTCGTCTCTCAAAAAGAATTTAAGTATCTAATTTTTCTAGAACCCAAGAATTTTGAGCATTAGCAAAAATATCCAATTCTTTAATAAACCATATCTTTTAGGAAATAATACCTGCATATATTTTAAAAAATTCAATAGTATATCACTAGTTTATGCTAAATTAGATTATTTATTTCATTTAGGGATTTAAGTAAAATTCTCTAAAATAATAGGATTATGATAAATCAAAAAATAAATTCAAGGATACTTCAGATTTCTTTTAAATATACTTTATACGTACATTTTTTACAAATATAAATATGCTTACTTAAATAAAATGTAGCATTATTATAAGAAAGTTTTTTAGATAGAAAAAGAATATACGTATATATATCCTCTATTGTTCTTTAGTTCTTCCCTCATTAGTTTCAAAGAGTTTTCTTTCTCTTCTCCAAAACCCAAATTCTAAACTCAAATTTTAGAGTCTAATTATCACCCATCATACAACGACAAGCACTTTTGATAAGAGCTTCCAATGATCGCCACCATAGAGCCTGAACAAATAATGACTAGTTAGAGAGTCTTGTCGTCCACCACCTCCATGCCTAGAGCCTCTGCAAATGTTGCCGCCAACACTGTAGGATTTGTGAACAACATGGTGGAAGATGGGACATGCATTCAAATTTTAATTGAAAGTGGTGATCAAACTCGGGTCGTTAATTAAAAAACATGATCATGCAGTCTTGATTTTATGTATAGTCAACATAAAGTCTTAAAGATGAAACTTTCAATCTGCGTAATCATTAAGCCAGAGTGATGATTAGGGAAGATTAGGGTTATGTATTCTACATACAATAAATGCAGGTGCAGCATTGACAGTCCCCAAAGCAATTCTTGTAGCAACCAAAGCAGACAGAAGACGTGCATTAAACATCTTTTACCTCTTATGCACCCTCTAGAAGTTTTGCAACTTGTCCTTTCTTCATCAACATCATAGTTTATCTTTTAGAAATACATATATATACATTACTCAGCATAACATGTAGTGCATTTGGACATGAATATATACATATACAACCAAAATAATGATAAAGATTTACCTCCCATAAGGCTAGTTGAGGCACCTCCACCTTTTATTAGCCAAAGCATCATGGTAGAGCTTGTAATCCATAGTAATGAGGGGGCGGAAGCGTTGGTCCTTTTTACACCTTGTGTAGGTAATGAACTCGCCTCGATGGAACTGCTGCTTTCCACCAATGAGACTTGATTTGTTGTTTAGGTTTATAGCAAGCTTGTAGTATTTCAATTTTTACTTCTATACAAATAGGATATCTTATATGTACTCATTCTGTCCACAAAAGTCGTGGGAGAAATAAAAAATTGAATTATTTTTTACATTTATACAAATAGGAGATCTTGTAGGTATTCCTTCTACCTATAAAATTTGTGTGACAAATGACAGATATTCAAATAAGTAAACTAAGTCATAAAGTTGTATAAGTAATCAATGTCTTAATAGTAATTTATTTTATCACAAGATTTAACATTTTAGAATAGTACACATTGAATTGCTAATTGCATCTCTATGATACCACTCCGACCTACTTAATCTAAATTGATAATTCCATCTTATATATATATATTTATATGCCTCCATTAATACATAATGTGAGGAAAATATTGAGGCTAAAAATTTGTTTTAAGGCTAAAAATTGAGGTGAAAATGAAGAGACAACATAATGTCAGGGGAAAAAATGTTGACTGTGAGCTAAGAGGAAGATAGAACAAATTAATTACTTGAATAGAAAAGTGTCCAAGGAGGATGAATTTTTCATTTTTAAGCTCTAATAGACCATGTGGTGAAATAATTTTTTTTACGTATAATTATCTTTTAAAATTTCGTACAAGGTCAGTAATAAATTAAAGCTAACTCAAAAAACTTACAAATGTATCACATTAATTAAACTTACAATATTAGTAATAAATTAAATTAATATTATAAAGTAAACTTTGTACGAGTATTCAATCATTTTAAAGGCTCACAAGGTACTAAATGTTGTGACCATGTAAACCTTTAGTTTACAATTTAAAATTTTATCATTTTTTACTTGTATTTTTTATATTACACTTTATAGGATATTAAATGGTATTTTATAATTTTTATTAACAATTAGATCATGTTTTGGTATATAAATATATAATTTAAGCTAAAATATTGCATTAAAATAAAAAATCAAATTATTGTAAAGTATAGTTTATTTAAAAGAGACAAATAAATGTATCACATTAACTAATAAAAACAACGAAATCTATGAAAAGAAAGAATGAGAATTTGGAGATAAAATAAAAAATTTAGTATGTTGATCAAGACTTCATTCTTAAGAACGAAAAAATTAATGATCACATTTTTTTTAAGCTAAGACTTTTGAATATTAGAAAAAATATCCAATTGTTTAATAAACTATTATTTTTCATAAAATAACAAACGCATTTGAAGATAAAAAAAAATCCAGTTGGATATCTCAAATTTTTACCAAATCGAAATCTTGATATCTTGTAAGGATTTTGATGAAGTTCTCTTATTATATTATTATGAAAAAATCAAAAAATTCAACTTTACCACACACTTTTTATATAAATATCATGTGTACATAAAATATTAGCTAATTTTTGTTACGTACTTTTTATTCTTAAATTACTAATTTGAAATAAACAATTATTAAGTGATTGTGATCTTTTAAGTTTTGTTTCTATAATTTTTTGACAAAACTTTATGGTGTCATACTTGTGTGGTCGATAAATTTATTTATATTCTGAAGTAATTAACACTTATTATCTAATTTTAATCTATTATCAAGGTAATAACTATACATACATGTATGGTATGGTAAAGAAATATAAAGAGGGTAGACTTGATTAACCGTTATCATTAAATTTATCTTTAAAGACAAAAATTACGAAATTATAAAGTAGTTAGCAGAAAATATTCAAAGCTATTTCTATGTATCTCATTTTCCTTAATTCACTTTTTCTTTTGAACTTCATTGTTCCAATAGCACTCACCATCTTCATCCAGAATTCTGAATTCTCATAAATCTCATCTTCTAAAAATTAAAAAAAAGTTGTAAAAATATGTAAATTATTAGTGGATTTTTTACATTAAAAGGACCAGAAGATCAAGTTTTCATTTCTTATAATTCAAAAAAATAAAATGCAGCATGATTAACTTTTAACATTATCTCAACAAAATGGTTTTTTACTTTTCAAAGTAAATGGCTAATGAGTTCTTCCGCACAAAGATTAAAGTTAAAAGTAAATTTTATTTGAAGTGACTCATTTTGTACTTAATGGCAGCCATAAAACTAATAAAATCAATGTTCATAAGTATTTTATATAAATTAAGTAAAATATCTAATAAGTATAATAAAATTACGTCCCAAATAGCTATGGATTCTTTATTTAAGACATCACATTTTAAATAGGCACAATTAAATTTAAAAGTAAATAAGGGTGTAGCTTCATTTAATCCAAACTTCGATGACAAATCTACTTCCATAAATCATTGGTTTGACAAAAAAAAACTGTAATCCACTGTTGACAGTGTTGGCAACCCGTCTGTGTTTTCTAGTCATTTGAAGTTGATTTGTTCACGCATTTAGGTTGTTTTTGAATTCTTCAAGAAGGTAAGACCTGTAGTAATATATTTTATTCGTGCAATGGTGTTTTATAGTTGTATTATGAATAAATTTAGTTTTCAAATCTGATCTTTGTTGCCGTTTTAGGATTGAGTGAATGTGTGTGTGTCATGTGCCCATTTGGTTTAAAATCTATAAATTGGATGAATTTTTGTGTATACCTATATTTGATAAACTGTTTATTGAAGGATGGTAAGATGGAAAAACATAAACGAATGGGGAAGGTATGGGTTTGGAAAAGAAAAAAAAATGTATATATCTCCTTGTGGGTTAGTTTTCTATAAAGAGCAAAATTGAAAAAAAAAAGAATTTAAAATAAATTAAATCTAGAAAATGAATTAACTATACTAATTTTAAAATAATTAACAAAATAAATCAAGAAAAGTAGAATAAAGTAAATAAAAGAAGTAAATTATCAAAATGAAACTAAAAAAATAAAAAAATAATTAAAATAAATAGAAGAAATAAATTATCAAAATGAAATAAAATAAATAAAGCTCTAAAAAAAAGTTAATTAAAGGAATTATGGATAAAAGATGAAGTCTAGATGAATAAATAAGAAAGAATAAAAATACTGATAAAAAATTTAATAACTAAAATATTTAGTAAATACATCTATTCAGTACTTAGGAAGGGTATTACTGGAATCACCATTATGATTGTTATCACTGCTTACTGTTTATTGATAGGAACTATACTCTTAAATTGGGTAGATACTGAACTGTTTACTATTTACCATTTACTGATATAACTATAATTCCCCTTTCTTAGAGGTAGTGGTGTCCTCATTGCCTCCTTAGTATCTGTTTAGGCACCTGCATGTAGTAGGGTCATAATTATTAAAATAATAAAATTTTAAAGTAAAATTTCAAATATAAGTTCAAACATATTTGTGTGTGTCTTGAATGATTGAGTACAATATTGAGCGCACTATTGATCTGATAGTGATAACTAAGATTATTGAATAATTGGTAAAAGTACTAAAATTTGTATAAATTAAATTTATTTTCATAAGCTGCATTTATTGGTTTTCAAAACATCTTTTGTGTAAATCTGTTACCGTTTGTCTTATTGAGTTATTGGAACTCATCCCTAATCCAATTCCCCGTATTGTAATGAAGATCTTCCTCTAGACATCTATTTGGATATGTTCCACGAGGATTAGGATAAGATGACTTTTGTATATTTTTAATAGTGGCAAAAAAATTGTATTTTGTTAGTTAAGTTAAACTGATGCATATATCTAGATAGTTAACTTGTGCCTCAGAATACTAAATGTATGTTTGTAAGGGATGGAATGTTCCGCAGTAGTATATTTAAAAAAAAATTATTTAATAAATAGATTGGACATTGTTACTCTCAGGCATTTGGACATGACACTTACTTTTTTCACAGCCTAAAGAAAATAAACAAACCTACACATTTATTCTCTTCTCACATTGTAATTATTCTTCAATAATTAGTTAGTCCTCTTAATTGATACAAAGAAGAAGTATCGTGGAAAGTTAGTACCTTCTCTATATATTTTATATTGTCATTGTTATTGACTTATGTTTTTATATTATAGTATACTTTGAGTATTTTAAAATTTTCATTAACAATTAGATCATGTTTATAAGGTTAATTACTAACCAATCTTTATATACTGGTATATAAATACATTATTTAAAGTAGAGATATTGTATTAAAATAACTAATCATATTATTGTAAAGTACAGTTGACATTTTTAAAAAACGTGACTTTTTACCTTATGGGTGGTGATAAACTTCTACCATTATCTTAATAGAATTGTCTTTTTTAATTTTTAAAAAAATAAATGACGAATAAGTTCTGTAGTGCATTGATTAAAATTCAAAAGTTAATTTTAATACAATTGGCGACCAGAAAATTAATCAAATTGATGTTTTTAATTATTTTATATATTGCATGAATATATAAAATTGCGTCTCAAATAGTGATTGATTCTTCATTTAAGTTCAAGATTTAAAAAAATGAAACCGCTTTACAAATAGCCATAGATTCTTTATTTAAGTTCAAAGATTTTATAAATTGTAGTATAATAAAATCTACATTATCCACAGCCTATATAAAATACTCAACCGTATGTGATTTATCCTCCCATCATAATTCAGTTATTCTTCAATTAAACTCCGTCTTCTTAACTGGTGCAACAAAGAAGTATAGCAAAAAGTTGGTTTTCCAAAGTGTATATAACCTCTAAAGTTATTTATTATAGATTAAACTCAAAGGTACGCACTTAATCTCCATTCATTTAAAAAAAGAGAAAGAAAATAAGTTTCTTTCAATTATACTTCATCTTCAGGTACAAATATAAAATCTAGATGTTTGATGTTAACATTTTCTATAATCTAAATCTTAGGTCATAAGTTCTAAAGGAGGAAGGTTTAAAGAAGATCTATGCTAGCAAAATCTTACAGGACTAAAGACCATGTTGCACTCATTTCAACTCGGTAAGGCTTCCCTTGTGCCATCCATACCAACATCCTTTTCCATTATAGTTTTATTTTTCTTGGATAGTTTTTTTATGATAAATTACTAACTATATGGATAAAATTAAAATTATTACTGCAATTGAATGGCTTCAATTTTCTTGACACATCTCACTGGGAGCTTTACTAGAAGAACGAACTTAATATGTTTGTTCCTGATCCATAAAAGATTAAGTTTAACAAGATATCAGGTTACAAGTTTGATGAGCATGAAATAGAGCTGGTGAAGTTATATATGAGGAAAACTATTAACTTTGGAATTTCTTATAACTCCTAAGGAAAATGCTCCTAAAATTGATCGTAATGTGTATATTATTATTGGAAGCTTTTCTATTCCTCGAGAGCATCGAGATAAGCTCGAATATCTTTTCATGAGTCTTCCAAAAATATTGATCATTTATTGATTTAATTTGACATATAATTGTCCATTTACTATTTTTTTAAAAAAACTATGATAAATGAATCCAATACGCTTAGTTTAAGCATATTTAATTGAATTACTAATGAGATATATTACTACAATATTAGTCATCATATAAAAAGAAGATTTTTTTAAAAGAGTGACAAGATGTTATATAATAGAGATAGTTTTTAGTGATATTTAAGACTTTATAGTCATTTCAATAGAACTTTGAGAAAATTTCTTATGCTTGTTTTACCATTTATATAGGATACACTAATGTTTTAGGTTGAGACGATCTTTGACCATGCACCATTCTTTGGTGGTGGCCTACTACCAATCTATTTAATAATTTTATCTTTTATCTCTAAAAAAAATTTAATAATCTCATTTTTGTAGAACTCAAGAATTTTAAGTATTAGAAAAAACATCCAATTCTTTAATAAACCATTATTTTTTAGGAAATAATATCTACATATATTTTAAAGAAAGATAATAGTATATATCTAGTTTTTAGTTAATCAAATTCTTTGTTTCATATAGAGAAATTAGTAAAATTGTGACATTCCAAGTGCTAATTAAGACAAATGGGTGTCAGATACAGATTCAGAATAATGAGTGCATGATAAAATTTATGCAGCGGAACAAAATCATTACAAATCTCTTACATATATATGTGAGTTCCAATACATACATGCCAGAAGTAGTTACAAACTACAAAACAAAACATAAGGGCCACTTCTTTCACTATGCTATCAAAGTGCGGGAACAGTCATGCACTCAGACTTATGGATCCTCATAGACTTCCAAGGGTATGTCATCCTGTGGTTCCTCACTTTCTCTCTCATTTGGGGAGAGGGGTATGGAAAGAGTGAGTTCCATATGCTCAGTAAGGAAAATAGTATTAAATTAACATCGTAGGATTTTAAAAGTTAATTATTTTATCTTACCATTAACTTCCTCGTTTACCTATCTCACATTATGAAAAACTACTTATTTGTTAAGAAAATGATACATTAACAAAGAAAATCATACATCATGCTAGATAATAGAGAAAATTAAATAAATCATAAAATGCCTAGCTTTTCGTGTCATACTTCGCAAAGTCATTACAACTTCTATCTCTGAGGGCAGATACAGATTTTCAACTGCCCAAGTAGAATGACCAGATCAGATACAAATACAACAATTTGCTCAGGCCCACTTTCGGCTAGCCAAACTATGGTACAATTTATGATCACTGTCGTATCAACCATAGTGGTCCTAACAAATAGTTTATAGTCACGACATTACTTAGCCATAGGTCACGCCGTCATCTACTGGGAGTGGTACTCTTATGTCTTTCCAAACCAGATAGGAGAGGGGAAAACAAATACCCCAAAGGGTAAGGAGAATAGATACCCCTCAGAGATAAAAAGCCTAACGAGACACTTGATGCAATATACATGTCAATAAAGATGCACTTCAAACTATATAGGCTTCATTCAACTTTTCTCTCTTTCTTTTCTTTTATAATTTTTCTGTTATCGATCACATATTATATTTATTACATGCAAATTCATCAAGTGTCTGCAATTCACATAACATGTTTGAAAATAAGAATAATTCAACTCATCTATACAAAACAAGTAAAATATCAATCATATTAAATTTGTTTATCTAAAAATATTCCTTAATACGTCAAAATAAATACTAGATTTCTTACTAAAACTTTGATGTTTTCTCCTTCACTGTTATCCTATCTTTCTCTTCTTCTCTCAATAGACTACTATCTCTTTCTCTCTCTCCCTCTAAACCTTTAAAAAATTAAAGAATGAAAGTGTGGAGAAGAAGGGAAGGGGGAGGGGCAATTTATAGAGTTTTAAAACCGTCAGATTCATGCCAAGTGGTGAAATTTGATGAAGAGAGAGGAGAAAAAGATGCTTAGCATGAAAAATGAGGGCGGAGGGCCTCCTCCACAAGCGGCGGGGGCACACAGCCCAAGGTAGTGATGACACATTACTGCTAGCCTATGGGAGCATAGGTCTCCTGCTGTACAGGCAGGGGTTAGCCTGCACGCGCACATGCCACAAGCGCACAACGCCAACTCATGCCGGCCTGCTACGCAGATGGCATGCGAGGTGACACGCGGGCAGCCCACCTGCGCTTGATAGGATGTGTGTAGGTCCTTACACCGTGCGAGGTAATGCTACGGGTCGGGCAACATCCTTTTATTGCTGAGGGTAGTCCTTTATAAGATGATTGGTGCTTCTGCACTGATAGAAGGCGTGATTGATATGCCGATAGGGCAGGTCACCATATGAGCGACCACAATGTTGATAAGGTTGGTTAGCTCGGGCAGGTGGAGCTGTAGGTGGGGGCAAGGTAGGAGGAAGGGCAACTCGGTTTCATTTCTTTGGAGGGTTACTTACTCAGTCAAGTAATCTTCTTATAAGTTGTTGGGGTTTTTATTGGGTATGGACTCGGGCAAAGCGTTGGTCCTTTACCGAGATAAGATCTTCGGCCAACTGGGCATGTTTGAGCACTTTTGCATACGAGCTAGGTCTCAGCATCACGACTCAGTCATAAATGTTGGCACGAAGGCATTTGAGAAACTTCCTAACTTTTTGGCTTTCGGGGGTGACCATCAAAAGGGAAAACCTAGATAATTGAACAAAATGGACTGCATATTGGGCTACAAATAGGCTTCCTTAGTAGAGATCCTAAAATTCTACCTCTTTCTTTTCCCGAACGTATACAGGGAAGAAGTTATCAAAGAAAGCATCCATGAAAACTTCCCTAGTTATAGGTGTAGGCAGGACTTTTTTCTTAAGTTGCCATTAGTGTTCGGCTTCACCGGTTTACATGAAAGCTGCAAGAAGGACCTTTTATTCTTTGGTCACGTCTAGGACAGAGAAGAGCTTTTTTATTTGTAAGATCTAGGCTTTGGCTAATAAAGTGTGGGGGTTAAGTTTCTTAAACTCCACTATATTATATGATCTATGACCATGGTCGTACCAGCCATAATGCCCCTAACAGATATTTAAAGTCATGACATTACTTAGCCACGGGTGACCCCTACAAATAGTAAAACACCGTTCTCGTTAGAGGGTACACTGTCATCCACTTGGAGCGGTCCTCTTACGTCTTTCCAGACCAGATAGGGGAGGGAAAAATAAAAACGTCAAAGGGTAAGGAAAACAGATACCCCTTAGAAATAAAAAGCCTAACGAGACACTTGATGCAATATGCATGTCAATAAAGATACACTTCAGACCATACAGGCATCATTCCACTTTTTTCTTTTTTCTTTTTTCTTTTATACTTTTTTTGTTATCGATCACATATTATCTTTATTACATGCAAATTCATCAAATGTCTGTAATTCACATAGCATGCTTGAAAACAAGAACCATTTAACTCATCTGAACATAGAGGAATACAAGATAAGCAAAATATCAATCATATTAAATTAGTTTATCTAAAAATACTCCTTAAGACATTGAAAAAAATGCGAGATTCCTTATCGAAACCTCAATTTTCTCCTTCACTATTCTACTTTCTTTCTCTTCTTCTCTCACTAGACTACTATCTCTCTCTCTCTCTATCTTTCTCTAAACCTTTAAAAAATTAAATAATGGAAGTATGGAGAGAAAGGAAAGGGTGAGGGAAATTTATAGAGTTTTGGAACAATTAGATTCGTGCCAAGTGGCAAAATCTGGTGAAGAGAGAGGAGAAAAAGATGTTTGGCACGAAAACAAAGGAGGGCCTCCTCCACTGACAGCAGTGGCACCCCACCCAAGGCAGTGGTGGTGCACAGCTCGAGGTGGCAGTGTTCTGGTCAACACGTTGTAGGCTAGCCTATAGGCACACAAGCTTCTTGCCGCGCACAAGCCCCAGGCTCACAAGGCTTATCTGCACAAGCCTGCTTCGCAGACAGCGAATGCATAGTTTGCGGTGCCTGTCCGCTCACAAAGTGACACGCAGACGACCTTCTTGTGCATGACAAGACGCACGGACGACTTGCCTACATGTGGTAGGATGCATGGACGGCCTGCCTGCGTGCGACAGGACACGCATAGGTCCTGATCCTGCGTCGTGTGTGCAGAGGGAATGTTCGCGCTTTGGGCACGTCCCTTGTGTGCGTGCACACGGAAGGGACGTGCTGCTGTGCACACGTCCCACTGCCATTGTGCGTGCATGCACATGCAGAGTGCCCTGCGCACACGTGGGCAACCAGTCTCCTCACAGGATTTTTTTTCTCCTAATCGCTGTTTTTCTGATTTTTTTCTCAATTTTCATTTTCAATTTAAATGAGTTAGAATAAAATTATTTAAAATAAAATTATTTAAAATAAAATTATTTAAAATAAAATCTAAATAAAAAATTAAACAAATATAAACCATCTAAAATCACGAATGACAATAAATATGAAGCACCATAAAGTAATTAAGTTTAAAGCAGCCAAAGGCCTGAATAAATAGAGTTTCTAAATCATTTTAACATAGTGATGGGTGGGGTGTTACAAAAATTTTCTTAATTAATAGGATTATAATAAATCAAAACATAAATTCAAGGATACATCATACTTCTTTTAAATATACTTTATATATACATATTTTACAAATATAATTATGACTATTTAAACTATTTGTAGGGTTATTGCTAGAAAATTTTTGAGATAAAAAAATAATATATAAATATACATATATATATGTATATATCCTCTACAGTAAATTTTCAAGTCTAATCATCACCCACCATACAACAACAAGCACTTTTGGTAAGAGCATCCAATGCATGGCCACCACAAAACCTGAATAAATGATGACTAGTTAGAGAACCTTGTCGTCCACCACCTCTACGCCCAGAGCCTCTGTAGATGCTGCCGCTTGCAATATAGGGATTTATGTACTATGCAGTTAAAGATGGCACGTGCATCCAGATTTCAATCAAAAGTCGTGATTGAGCTTGAGCCATTAATCAAAAACATGATCATGCAGTCTGGATTTAACGTATCGTCAACATAAAATCTAAAAGAGGAAACTTCCAATCTAGATAATCATTAAGCCAAAGTGATGATTATGGGAGATTAGGGCTATGCATTCTACATATAATAAATGCAGGTGCGACATTGGTAGTCCCTAAAGCGACACTAGTAAGCAGACACAAGAGGTGCATTCTACATTTTTATCTCCTATACACCCTCTATAAATTTCATGACTTGCCCTTTCTTCTTTAAGACCACAATTTATCTTTTAGAAATACATATATACACATTACTCAGTATAACATATAGTGGATTTATCTATGAATATACATATAAAACCAAATTAATAATAAAGGTTTATTTCTTATAAGGCCAGTCGGGGCACCTTCACTTTTCCTTTTGAGCTTCCTTATTCCAATAATACTCACCATCTTCAATTAGAATTTCCAATTCCCATAAACATATCTTCTAAAAATTGAAGAAAACATTGTAAAACTATATATATTGTTAAGAAGATTTTTTAGATTAAAAAGACAAGAAGATCAAGTTTTTGTTACTTATAATTCAAAAAAAATTGCAGCATGATTAACTTTTAGCATTATCTCAACAAAATTGTTTCTTACTTTTCATAATAAATAGCTTATAAGTCTTCCGCACAAAGATTAAATTTAAAAGTAAATTTTAATTGAATTGCCTCATTTTGTACTATAATGGAAGCTATAAAACTAATAAAACCAATGTTCATAAGAAATTTATATAAATTAAGTATAATAAAATCATGTTTCAATTAGTGATGGATTATTTATTTAAGTTAAATATTTCAAAAAATTAAATCACTTTCCAAATAACCATAGATTCTTTATTTAAGTTCAAAGATTTTATAAGCTATAGTATAATAAACTCTACATTTTTTACGATGTATATAAAATACTCAATCGTATGTCATTTATTCTCCCAATATAATTCAATTTTTCTTCAATTAAACTTAGTCTTCTTGACTGATGCAACAAAGAAGTATACCAAAAAATTAGTTTTCCAAAGCCTACATAACCTCTCAAGTTATTTAATGTATATTAAACTTCAGGGTAAGCACTTAACCTCCATTCATTCGAAGAATGAAAAAAGAGAGTATCTTTCCATTCTTCATAATCTTAAGGCACAAATATAAATTCTTGATGTTGGATGTTAATGTTTTCTACAGTCTAAATATTAGGTCATAACGTTTAAAGGAGGAAACTTTAGAGAAGATTTGTACCAGCAAAAGCTTACAGGACCCAAGACCATGGTACACTTGTTCCCACTCGGCAAGCCTTCATTTGTGCCATCCATTCTAAAATCCTTTCTCATTAATTTTATTGTAGATGTATTTTTCTTGGATAGTTTTCTTTATGATAAATAACTAACTATATGGATAAAATTAAAATTATTACTGCAGCTGAATGGTTTCAATTTCCTTCTACATCTCACTAGGAGCTTCACTAGAAGAACGAACTTGACATATTTGTTCCTGATCCACACAAGATTAAGTTTAACAAAATATCATATTACAAGTTTGAGGAACATGAAATAGAGCTGGTGAAGTGTTTTATGTGGAAAACAATCAACTCGGGAATTTGGTTCTTATAACTCCTAAGAAAAATGCTCTTAAAATCTATCGTAATGTTGTATATTATTATTGCAAGCTTTTCTATTCATCAAGAGCATTGAAACAAGCTCGAATTTCTATTTATGAGCCTTCCAATAATATTGATAATCTATTGATTTAAATTTTATATATAATTGTCCATTTACTATTTTTTAATGAATTATGATAAATGAATCCAATACGCTTAGTTTAAGCATATTAGATTGAATTACTAATGAGCATTATTATTCTTCCCATCAAAAGAAATTTTTCTTTAAAAGAGTGATAAGAAGTTATGTAACAGAGAGAGTTTTTAGTGATAGATGAGAATTTATAGTCACTTCAATAGAACATTAAGAAAATTTATTCTACTTGTTTTACCATTTATATAGGATATACTAATATTTTAGGCTGAGACTATCTTTAACCATGTACGATTCTTTGGTGGTGGCTTACTACCAATTTATTTAATAATTTTATCTTTTATCTCTAAAAAAAATTTAATGATCTAATTTTTCTAGAACCTAAAGATTTTGAGTATTAGAAAAACATCCAATTCTTTAATAAATCATTATTTTTTAGAAAACAATATATGCACATATTTAAAAGAAAGCCATAGTATATCATTAGTTAATACTAAATCAGATTCTTTATTTTATTTAGGGATTTTAGTAAAATTCTCTTAAATAATAAAATTATGATAAATTAAAAAATAAATTCAATGGTACTTCACACTTATTTTAAATATACTTTATTGTAAATATTTTATAAATATAAATATGCCTACTTAAATAATATGTAGCATTATTGTTAGAGAATTTTTGAGATAGAAAAAGAATATACATATGTACACATATTTATATTTATATATATATATCCTCTATTGTCCTTTAGTTTTTCTCTCATTAATTCTAAAAAGTTTTCTTTCTCCTCTCCAAAACCTAAATTCCAAACCCAAATTTTCAAATATAATTATCACCCATCACACAATAATAAGTACTTTTGATATGAGCATCCAATGCATGACCATCACAGAACCTGAACAAATGACGACTAGTTAGAGAGCCTTGTTGTCCACCACCTCCATGCCCAGAGCATCTGCAGATGCTACAGCCAACATAGCAAGCTGTTAATAAAAAAAATGATAATGTAGTTTGGATTTTATGTGTAGTCGATATAATATCTTAAAGATAAAATATCCAATATGTATAATCATTAACCAGAGTAATGATTAGGGGAGATTAGGGGTGTGCATTCTGCATATAATTAATGTAGGTGCGGGACTAACAGTCCTTGAAGCGACACTTGTAGCAACCAAATGAGACACAAGAAGTGCATTCTACATTTTGGATCTCTTGTACACCCTCTATAAATTTTGCAACTTGCGCTTTCTTTATCAACATCACAGTTTATCTTTTAGAAACCGATATATACACATTACTCAGCATAACATGTAGTGGATTTGCACATTAATATTTATATATACAACTAAACTAATATGGAGAAAGAACGATATGAGGAAATCTGAAAACTACCCATTGTTCCTGGCAAATCTGTATAGGATCCCACTCTCGACACCCTTAGCATCAAAATGTGTGTTTTGAATCTAGTCTCCGCAATCGGCTAGGCCAACTTCCTTACGGTGGATGCTGCTGCCTACGTCGAATTGGTCAGGAATTTTACACCACTTTTCACATTTACAGGCTGACAAAATTCAATCTACACACCCCAAATCTCATCTCTTATAGTCTACAAGGCAGACACTTTTGACTCTCTCTTGCTAAATTTAATGATGTATTTGGGTTCTTTGAACGGGAAGCAGAACACCCATACTACGATTTTTGTGAAGACTTTGACCAAGCCACTGTCTATTATGAATTCTACCTCAACCACTCCGATACATATTACTCCAACAAGTCTAAATATCTCTACTTATGTGACCCACGCATGAAATACATTCAACAATTTTTTTCTTACTCTTTTTCAGGTAGCAGGGATGCACTAAGCATAATTTCTAAAACACAGCTATACTTTCTTTTATGTATTTACCAGCAATGCCAGTGAACCTAGGGTATTAGTGCATGTCACATTTTGCCAATGTTATCTCTTCTCAATAGTCATTAATCCTAGGCTCAGTCTTCACCAGAATCGTCGCTTTCACCACCTTTACCCCACATGGTGATGAGACGGACCTACATATGGCTTGCCCTCAAGCACTTTTGGACCTTCAGTCTTTGGATGACATGGGCCTCCTGGAATTGAAAGATGACCTTCCCTCCTTTACCCCACATGGACCTCTTGTGCCACATGACAGAAGAATCTACAATAAGCAGCACGAGTACCAAGCGGAAGTCACCCCAGCTCCTCCACTGCCCACCTTTAAATAATTCATGGACCACACACTACTACACATCCGCATGATAGATGGAACCTTGTACAACATGGAGGTTCCTTGAGGGAACTACATGAAAAAGTCGATGCCCTAACACAATTGATCGCCCAAACTAGACACTCAAACATGCAAATTCACTACAGATGAGCATATGGGAGTCTTCTTTTCTTTACTTTACTTAAGATTTTTTATTTTGCCATTTTATCTTCTATTCTACTTTCTGATGTTCATTGCTTTCTCTTAAACTTGCAACTCATTGGGGACAATGTGTAGTTTAAGTGTGGGGGAAGTAGTACCTTGCATTCTGCACTAGGCACCCTAAATAGCTAGTTTCATTTCTGCCACATTATTCTAGATACACTGGCCTTGCCAAAGGTTAGTTACACTATACATGCACCTCCAACAAATTTTTTACTCACACCCTTTCAACGCACCTCTAGAAATTTTTGACTCACACCCTCTCATCTATCTTTATCATTTCAAACAACCTAATGGGATATTTCAAAAATTGAATTGCACTTATAACCATGTTTTAGGAACTGTAGTTGTTTTTCAAAAATTAAAAATCAAACTGCATGGCTTGCAGCCAAGTCAGCAGAATGGGACCCAAGTTATGGCCTGCTAAGCCTTAGCGAAGGTCAAGGAAACATTTAAATTTAAAATGATCATGCACATAAAAAATAAACCTTTCCTAAGGCTTGCACGTCCACTTGCAGTGCACTTAAAAAAATAAGCTTTTTGAATATTTGAGGAAATATCCTCCCTGCCGTGATCCAAGGGCCAAAAATCATGAGGAAATAATTATGGAAAGATAAGATATGTTGAAATCAAGGAACATGTTCATAAACAAAGAAAGAAAAAAAAACCTTGGACTCCCAACGATTATAAAACGGGTAGCTACTAAAGTAGAAGGATCATCTCTCTTCTTCCCGACGTTGCACACAGTAACTTTTACTGCTTCTTCAATTTTTTTCTTCATCTTTCTTCTTCTCTTTACTCTCCAAGAACTCACTTGTGTTAAAAAGTCCACCATGAGTGGCTGATTTATTTATTTTTTTCCTAGTTAAGATTTGGTGTACTCTAGTGATGTATTTATGAGATCTAATTGATTTGATTCATATTTTATTTAATCCTTGGTATTTATTTACTTGTTGTGTTTACATATACTTGTCACTTTGAATTCGTTTGGGTAGGGAGGGTCGAACGTGTCTAGAAGCTGTAAATAGTTGGTTGAATCTCTTAAATCCATAATTATTTGTGTGCCTATTGTACTTAGTAGTGATCAGTGCCACACTGAGGTAAGTGATCTTGATGATCAGTTCAGATAGATGAATTTGGCAACTTGAATCAAGTTCTTCTAGTTTTTAGGACTATTGGCAAGTTAAATCCCATGGACGTTCTCAAGACTGCTTGATAGTGAAAAAGCTAATCAATGAACGTTTCTTTGCCAGTTTAAAAATAAGAAAATATTGGTAGTCAGAATTTTTTTGACAACTATAACTTGTTTGTCATACCTTAAATAAAACTAATCCTTGCATGTATGATCAATTACGTTATTGGAGTTGGCTATTTCACTAACTAGGAATCATCTTTATAATTGTTTAGATTTTAACTTGCAGGTGAGATTTTGCTCAACTTCCTTTTACTTATTGTTCATTTTATGTTTTGTGTAATTAGTCCTATAAAACCCCCTCTTATTTACTTTTCCATTATTGATCAAGGAAAAAAATCAATTTCTGACTCCCTGTTGATTCCACCCTTCTTACCACTACTATGTTTCAGTTTTATTGATTAATTAGGATTTTATTTTGGTGAATTCGACTGCCATCAAAGTATTTTGAAACTTCTTGGCTCGACTTCTTGTAATTGGACTTATGGGCAATTGGATTGGGTTTCTTATTTCCCTAAGCCCATCATGTATGTTCTTGGACTTTCATATTTGAGACAAAATAGGAAACAAAGAGGAATTGCTTGCGATTTCCTTCTTGGGAAGAAGTGAAACCTGTTCCCTACACAATTGGTTTTCCTCACAGTTGTGGGACTTCTTGCGAGCACGAGCATTATCACGACCACACTCCTCTTTAGTATTTGTTATGTTAGGATCACATCGATTACTCTTAATCATATTTAGAAGTTTATTATTAAAACTATATTGTTTAAGATTTATTTCACTTTCATTATGATTCCCTTTTCTAGATTTATTTGTATTACACATTTTTCTTTCTTTAAAATTTTAAACATTTAAATTGGCACTTCCCAGCTAACTCCATAGTTAGACCTTCAACCCACAAGGTTTGTATTCGAATTTTGACCTCCAAAAATTAGCTTCTTTTGTTGTTCCTTTCCCTATTTATTACCAATTTAGAGGTATATCTTAATTTCATTTGACCCACAAGTATTTTACAATTAAATTCCTTATTCAGTGTCATTCACTATTCTAGGCCATTAGCCCAACCCAAACAATTAAGTATTATTATTAATATCTTGTCTTATTTTCTTCCCATTTTAGTCCTAATTATTTACAAGCTTATTTATTCTCCTTTTGATTTTGTCATAATACTATTATACAAGAGAACTTCATCAAAATCATTAGGAGATATCAAAAATCTGATTTAGCTGATACTTGTGATATGCGATTGGATTTTTTTGTTGTCTTCAAATGCATATGTTATTTCTTGAAAAATAATAGTCTATTAAAAAATTTGATATTTTTCTTAATATTCAAAAGTCTTGGGTTTAAGAAAAATGTTATCATTAATTTTTTTTAAAGTATGAATCTTTAATCAACACGCTAAATTTTTTATTTCATCCCTTAATTCTCATTATTTCTTTTTATTGGTTATGTGGTTTTTATTAATTAATGTGATATATTTGTTTGTTCCAACTAAAAGATTTACTATATTTTATAATAATGTGATTAGTTATTTTACTACAAAGTCTTTAGTTGTAAATCTTCTATTTATATAGCAATATATAAAAATAGGTTAGTAATTAACTTCAAAAACATGATCTAATTGTTAATAAAAATTTTAAAATACCATTTAACATTCTACTCAAAGTACAGTGTAATATGAAAATATAATTTCATAATAATAACATTTTATATTGGTTGTGGACATTTTTTGAACATTTATGATTGCTACTCTAGGTATCCAATCTGCAAAGTTCTTATTTAAAAGAAAAAAATATTATTAAAAGTAAATGGATGTATGTATGTATAAATATATATATAGATAAGATGAAAATATCAATTAATATTAAGTAGCTAGGAGTGGTGGCATATTAACAATTCAATGTGTACTATTGCAAAACGTTAAGTCTTGTAATAAAATCATCTACTTTTAGTTTTATAATTTTACATGGTTAGCTCCTAATTTAGTATTTCAAATGCATTTCTTCATGGTGAAGCATAAGAACTCTACATATATGAAACAACTATAAAAATAAATAAACTTTGAATTTCCTCATCTCATTTATAAGTGAAACAAATCACTTTTCATATTAAAATAGCAGCCAAGGACTTAGTTTTTTGGGTTGAGTAGCTATTATTTGTCCCACGACTTTAATGATTAGAAACAATACCTACAAGATCTCTTATTTTTATAGAAGAATAAAATAATTCAGTTTGCCATTTGTCCCATGACTAAAATGATTAGAAGGAATACCTACAACATCTCCTATTTGTATAGAAGTACAAAATCATTCAGTTTGTTATTTGTCCCATGACTTTTATGGCTTAAAGGAATACTTACAAGATTTTCTATTTGTATAGAAGTACAAAATCATTCATTTTGTCATTTGTCCAACAACTTTTATGGCTAGAAAGAATACCAACAAGATCTCTTATTTATATAGAAGTACAAAATCATTTAGTTATACATGTAATGTCCTTATTGTTGCACTTCCCAAACCTTGTGATTTGCTTTCAAGAGGTGTATTGTTTGCGGGTCAAAATATTACTATGAAAGCAAAGACAATCTTTGACTTAGGTGATAATTTTGTAAGAATTTATAGATGTAACTGTGAACTTATAATTTACTAAAATAGGCAAAATTATAGTTTCCAATATAATTGAATTGGTTTAGTTAGTTGAATTACTAAAGGAATATAAAGTTTTTATATGAATTTATGGATGTAATTTTTAAATTTAAGATGTACCAAAATAGGCTAAATGGTAGTTTGAATATAATTAAATTGGGTTAATTAATTGGATAACCAGAAGAATATTAAGTATTATATATACATGTACATATACGTATATATATTAAGGTTAATGTTCATATGTGTACATATATATGTCAAGTTTAACTATAGTATTAATCAAAGTTAAGATTCTATAATAATTACCATATACATTATATAAGAAAGCAAACCTTGATATATATTTTTTACAATTATTTAAAATAAAATACTTGATTTCCTTTTGCTGCCTTAGCCTTAACGATTGTAATGGTGAGAGAAAATGAGATAGTTGCCTCTAACTCAAACACAATTAAGACACAAGAACTTATTATACATTTACATGTTTGTATTTATACTAACTCCTTAAACTATAATATTTATATTAGATTAAAGCCTAAAATGAAAAGAAAAAATAATGTACATATAAATATATATGAGAAAGAATTGATTAGTAAACGAGCTTCATGAAAAATAAAAAAAATAATAATTAATATGCATATGTAAGACATACATGCCTAGTAAGTCTTCTATAGTGTTATCATCGTCTTCTCCATAATCCATCATTGAGTAAGTCAGTCAAAACTATGTGTTTCTATCGAAGTAGACAGAGATGTAGGCACATGCCTACCCTCATTGGTTTTTACTCCAATGCACCTCTTTCAAGGTGTTGATGGTTTTGGTGTCGACTTGTTGGCCATTAATGGCCTGAACATGATCACCACTCTTAATTGGAATTTGGATACATGTGTTATCTTCCAACGCATGGTACATAAATCCTTGCAATGGTGGCAGCAAAGTGAAGCCTTACCGAGCAGAAACAAGTGCAAGATGGTCTTGGGTCCAGATTTTGTTGTTATGAAGAAGACAAAGTTTCCTCCATTAAACCTTATGACCCAAGATTAGACAGTGAAAAATATTAACATCAGACATCTAAATTTTATATATGTACTTGAAGATTAAGAAGAACAAAAAGAAGCTTGTTTTTTTCTTTCTTTTAAGGAATAGAGCTTTAGTGCGTACCTTTGAATTTAATTTATAACGAATAACTTGAGAGGTTACGTAGGTTGTGGTAAACCAAGCTTTTACAATATTTCTTCTTTACACTAATCAAGAAGACTAAGTTTTATTAAGAACAATTGAAATATGATGGGAGAATAGATGACCTACAGTTGAGTATTTTATGTAGGTTGTGAAAATATAGATTTTATTTTATATTATAGTTTATAAAATTTTTAAACATAGATGAAGAATCAATGAGTATCTAGAATGTGATTTTGATTTTTGAAATCTTTGATCTAAATGAAGAATCTATTGTTATTTGAGAGACAATTTTATTTATTTATTTGATATCTTACTTAATATATATAAAATAATTAAAAATATGGTTTGATTAATTCTATGTGCTAAAGAACTTATTCATAATTTATTTTTTAAAAAGTAAAAGGCAACTTTATTAAGATAATGATAGAAGTTTTTTGCCATGCACAAGGTACAAAGTTGGATTACACAAAAACATCGGCTATACTTTACAATAAAGTGAATAGTTATTTTAATGTAATGTCTCTAACTTAAATCATTTATTAATATACCAACATATAAAAATCGGTTAGTAATTAGCTTTGGAAACATGATCTAACTGTTAATAGAAATTTTGAAATACTTTTTAACATCTAACTCAAAGTATAGTGTAATATAAAGGCAAAAGTCGATAACAATAACATTCGATGTAACGATCCAGGAACATTAATTATCCTATAGCCCGAAAATTGAAAAGCATGTATACTTTTCAAGGAAAATTTTAATGAAAATAGTTTCCAATAATAGACCGTGATGTTTGAAAATACCAAAAGCCAAATTTTCAGAAAATAGTAATTTAATCTAACACCGAATTCCAAGAAAATAATATTAAAATTTCAAATATTAAGAAAAATAAAAGCAAATTGATATAAGGTTTAAATTGAAAAAGCTTGAATTGAAAAAAAAAATCTTTAATTTAAAAAATGACTAAAATGAAGAAGATTTTTAAAATAAGGAGAAATATGCAATTTTTGAAAGCTTTGATGTCTCAGCGGATGAAATGTCCAAGAGAGCAATCAAAAATGTAAAAGCAAGGGAGGAATTGTGCTGAATTTTGACATTCTATTACAAAATGAATCACTTTGAATAAAATTTACTTTTGAATTTAATCTTTGTGCTGAAGAACTTATTAACCATTTATTTTAAAAATTAAGCGATAATTTTGTTAAGATAATTGTTAAGAGATAATTTTGTTAGATAATTATAGAAGTTATCATGCTAGAATATAATAAAGCCTAGTCTACCATGCAATAAAACTACTTAATCTCAAGTCCCTAGCATCGTACACACCGGTGTTGCTGAAAACTGCTAGCCAACATTTTACATTTGAGGGATCCTTCTTATCAATTTTTTTATGTTCATTTTATTTATGTTAAATTTTTTTTACACAATGTAATACATAGTGATTATAGACATGATCCTACTTAATTTGTATTATCATTAAAACAATATTGTTTTAATTTTCTTTATTTTTGGATACCTTATTAAATATAGAGAAAAATGTAATTTAATTGGAGACATTATTCTTATCTAATTTTTATGTTCCATAAGAAGTAAATTGCAAACCTGATCTTACAGAAATGACCTAAATGAATATATAATTTGTTTTGTCCATTTTTTTAGAAGAGCAAATTCATATATTTGTTTTTGGATTATAAACAAGAAAAACTCGACTAGGGCTGTGCATTCTACATATAATTAATGCAGGTGCAGGACTAACAATCCTTAAAGTGACACTTATAGCAACCAAAGGAGACACAAGAGGTGCATTCTATATTTTGGATCTCTTGTACACCCTCTGCAGATTTTACGACTTGCCCTTTCTTCATTAACATCACAGTTTATCCATTAGAAACACATATATGCACATTACTCAACATAACATGTAGTGGATTTGCACATTAATATATACATATACAACAAAAATAATGATAAATATTTACCTCTCATAAGGCCGATCGGGACACCTCCACCTTTTATTAGTCAAACCATCATGATAGAGCTTGAAATCCCTAGTATTGTGGAGGTGGAAGAGTCAGTCTTGTCAATACCTTGTACAGGAAATGAATTTACCCGATGGAACTACTGCTTTCCACCAATGAGTCTTGATATATTGTTTAGGTTTACAACAAGGTTGCAGTATTTGATTTTGTACTTCTATACAAATAGGAGATCTTATACGTATTCCTTCTGCCCCTAACAGTCATGGGACAAATAAAAAATTAAATGATCTTTCACTTCCATACAAAAACAAGATCTTGTACGTTTTCTTTCTATCTATAAAAGTCGTGTGACAAATGATAGATACTCAAATAAGTAAACTATATCACAAAGTTATGTAAGTGATCAGTATCTTAATAACAATTTATTTTATAACAAGACCTAACATATTTGAATAGTACACATTGAATTGCTAATTACATCTCTATACCACCAATCTCACATACTTAATATTAATTGATAATTCTATCTTTTATATATATATACATCCATTTATACATAACGTGAGGAAAAACTTGAGGGAAAAAAATTAGTTTTAAGGCTAAAAATTGAGGTGAAAATGAAGAGACAACATAATGTGAGGAAAAAAAAAGTTGACTGTGAGCTAAGAGGATGAGAGGACAAATTGATTACTTGAATAGAAAAGCTTCTAAGGATGATGAATTTTTCATTTTTAAGCTCTAATAAACCATGCGGTGGAATAAGTTTTTTTATGTATAATTATCTTTTAAAATTTTATAGGAGATCCGTAATAGGTTAAAGCTAACTCAAAAAACTTACAAATGTATCAAATTAATTAAACTTATAAGATCAGTAATAAGTTAAGTTAATATTACAAAGTAAACTTTGTATGAGGATATAGTCATTTAAAAAGCTCACAAGATGCTCAATGTTGTGACCATATAAACATTTAGTTTACAGTTTAAAATGTTATCTTATCGACTTATGTCACTATGTAGGCTGTTAAAAGGTATTTTAGAATTTTTATTAACAATTAGATCATGTCTTTGATATTAAATTTTAATCTATTTTTATATATTAGTATATAAATATATGATTTAAACGAAAATATTGCATTAAAATAACTAATCACATTATTGTAAAGTATAGTAAATTTTTTAAAATAAACAAACAAGTGTATCACATTATTTAATAAAAACCATACAATCAATGCAAAGAAACAAAGAGAATTTTCGATAAAATAAAAAATTTAGCATGTTGATCAAGCATTCATACTTAACGAAAAAAATAATTAATGATCACATTTTTCATGAAGTTAAGACTTTTGAATATTAGAAAAAATATCAAATTGTTTAATAAACTATTGCTTCTTTGAAAATAACAAATACATTTAAAGACAAAAAAATTCAGTTGCATATCAAAAATTTCTATTGAATCAAAATCTTGATATCTTGTAAGGATTTTGATGAAGTTGTCTAATATAATAGTATTATGACAAAATAAAAAAAATGAATTTAACTTTTTCACATACTTTTTTATACCATATGTGTGCATAAAAAATGTGAAACATTTGCAGTTTTGAATTTAAAAAATTAGCTAATTTTTGTTATATAATTTTTATTCTTAAATCACAAATTTGAAATAAAAAATTATTAACTGATTGTGATCATCTTAGTTTTGTTTCTAAAATTTTTCAACAAAAATTTATGGCGTCATACTTGTTTTATCAACAAATTTAATTATATTCTGAAGCATTAAATACTTAATTATCTAATTTTAATCAATTATCAATGTAATAACTATACATACATATTTATGTACAGTATGGTGAAGAAATGTAAAGAGGGTTGACTTGGTTAAAAAATAGTTAGTGGAAAATATTTAAAGCTATTTTCATCTATCTCATTTTCGTTAATTCACTTTTTCTTTTGAGCTCCATTTTTGCAATAGCACTCACCATCTTCATCTAGAATTTTGAATTCCCATAGAGCTCATCTTTTAAAAATTGAAAAAACATTGTAAAACTATATAAATTTTGATTGTGCCTAAAAACAACGTCACTATCACCCATTTTTGGGTTGTTAAACTTGATGGTACTTTATCTAAGCCGATTTATTTTCTATGTTTTGTTACAGTACATAATATAAGGATGAAACGAGGAAAAACAAAATAAAAAGAGGAAGAGTTCGTGAAAAGAATCATCAGCCCATAAACATGCCTTAGACAAAGCTTGGGTCCTGCCCCAGACAACTTAGTATTGGGCAAGGCTAACAGTCATGCACAACAGTAGATTTAAATTAAAAAGTGTGCTTTTCAAATATATAAAAAAGATATTATTCAAGCCAAGATTTGGGAATGAAAATCAAGAAGAAAATATTCTAGAAGGCTTGGGATATATAAAAAATCAAGAAAAATGATCCTAATCAACAAAAAAAAGAAAACTCTAACTCATTTCCTATAAAGAGGGTAGCTGTCAAAGTAGAATCATCATCTCTTTTCTGCTGCGTCTGCAATTTTTTCATCATCTTTCTTCTTTCTCATACTTTCTAAGAACTCATTTGTGTTAAAAAGCTCACCACGAGTGACTGATTTATTTCTCTTTTCCTAGTTGATTGATCAAGTAAACTCCAACAATGTATTTATGAGATTTAATCGAATTAATTTGAGTTTTATTTCAGAGTTGATATTTATTTACTTCCTACACCAATGTATATTTATTGTTTTGAATCAGTTTGAACAGGGCCCGCCATACGAGAAGAGAAACTGTAGGTAACTAGTCGAACCCCTCAAATCCATAATTGTTTGAGTTGTTGTATCACCAAGTAGCGATCAATACCGCACTGAGGACGTAAATCTAGAAAACCACAAAAAGTTTAAGGAAACATACTCAACAAAAGAGAAAAATGTGTCAGCATGACACAATTTTTACAAATAGCAATACAGTCATTGAAACAAATGTACAAATAGAGCAGATGGTTGAGGAAGAAACTTTAAGGGAGCTGACAGCACAGTCTGCTAACCAACAGCCCATTTGCATCACTTGTTTAGCCTTGAAAGTTATGTTTGAGCTAAAATCTGAATTGATTCATTTGCTGCCAAAGTTTCAAGGATTGGAAAATGAAGACCCATACAAGCATCTCAAGGAATTCCATATTATGTGCTCAAGCACGAAGCCGCAAGGAGTCTCTGAAGAACAAATATAATTGAGAGCATTCCCCTTTTTTTTGAATGATGTAGCTAAAGATTGATTGTTCTATTTAGCTCCTGGTTCGATTACTACATGGATTGATATGGTAAAAAATTTTCTACACAGATTTTTTCCTACCTCATGAGCTTCTGGAATAAGGAGAGAAATATGCAGAATCAAACAAAGAGAGTCAGAGAGCGTCCATGATTATTGAAAAAGATTCAAGGAGTTGTGTGCAAGTTGCTTAAAACATGACATCTCATAACAATCTTTCATTCATTATCTTTATGAAGGACTGTTGCTACAAAAAGAAGAATGTTAGATACAGCAAGTGGTGGTGCCATAGTGAATAAAACACCTCGAGAAGCAAGAGATTTGATAGCAATCATGGCTTCCACCTCACAACAATTTGGATCAGCATGAGACACCCTAATGAGGGTGAATGAGGTGTGTATTTCTTATCTTGAATCCTAGATTTCTAAACTAACTCATTGGGTGAAAAATATGGCTGCAAGTAATAACCCTTGATCAAGGGTTTAGGGAATTTATGCGCATCCTCGACATCCTAAAAAAATGTGTCCTACACTTAAAGATGATGTGACCAACACCGAGCTAATGCGATTGGAGGATTCTCCAGCTAGCTGCAAGGAAGATATGACAAATCTTCCAACACTTATAATCAAGGATGGAGGGATCATCCTAACTTTTTCTATGGAGCAGAGCAATAAGATTTCCAACAATATTATCCAATACCGCCTCCACAACAACAACCAGTACCTCAAAACAAGGTATGTCTCTTGAAGAAATTATTAAATAAATTGCTACTAACACCCAATAATTTCAACAGGAAACAAGAGCAAGCATTTAAAATTTAAAGACCCAAGTGAGCTAATTAACAGTATCTATGAGTAAGCTAGAATCCCAAGGCAAATTACTATCCGAAATCAAGGTTAATCCATATCCACAAGATACGGTGGTTGAATTTGAGGCACTTAAACCTCAATGAAATAATGCATGCCTGAGATGACTTTGTGTCATTTCCCATATAAGTCTTGCCCAAGGCTTATATCACCTGGCAAAACATTTAGTGGTTATCAAAAAGTGATGTTTTCCAATGTATCCCACCTCTAAGTTAAGTAACCAGGGAATTTAATCTACACTTCATTTTTATCTTTCATTATTTACATCACAACTGGGATAACAATCACAACCATGTGATCCTAGCCGTGTGATGAAGGAGAATGGTTGACCCTTTTGGGCAAAATAAGCTGAAAGGAGGACACCTAGCCTGTGCATGCCAGTATCTTCCTGGGCACTTGATCCTTCATCACACGGTTAGGATCATATGGTTGTCAACCCACTGTGGTAATGAACACAGAAACTTATCATTGGGTTCTGCCATCGGCTATTTTCTATTCCTTTATAAGGAAGAAAGCAAACTGAGAAGCAGTGGATATTTTAGTGAGTAGAAGAAAAATTAAATGTGAGAGATAATGCAAAAGTGAAACTAAAGGGTGAATCGGGAGGAAGGAAGTGAAAGGTTGTGAGGGTGCAGAGGTATGTAAACCCTTCCTTCTGAGAGGTAAGCCATTTCTAGTGATTTTTTTAATGATATTTAGGTTCCTCTTAAGGTATTCACTTATCCCCAGCCCCCGTTTTGAAACAATCAAGCTAAACAAGGCTTTGTTTCTGTTACACCTTCGAACAGTGCAGTTATGTCAGCCTTCCTTTCCCTTTTCTGATTTTGATTCTTAAATTTATCCTATTTTCAAGGTTCATTTAGGTTCTTAGTAGGGTCTAGCTTCATTTAATGCAAACTTCAACGACAAATCTCAGAAATCACTAGTTTGACAAAAACAAATTGTAACCCACTGTTGATAGTGCATGCAACCCATCTCTATTTCGTAGTCATCTGAAGTTGATTTGTTTGCGCATGTAAGTTGTTTTTGAATTCTTCAGGTAGGTAAGAACTGTAGTAATATATTTTATGCATGCAATGTTATAAAAAAAAATCAAAAATTGGGGGTCAAAATACAATTTAAAAAAGTTGTGTCACGTCAGCAGCCCGATCAGCAGCCCCAGCCAACCAAGACACGCCGTGTGGCAAGGAAACGCTGACATGGGACGGGCCACGTGGGCAATCCGCGTGTGCGCAATCGGACAGCCCAGATCCATTCCCGTGAGCACGGATGGCCCAGATCAAACGTGCGCACGGACGGCCCAGATTCACGCGTACGGACGGTCCAGATTGCATCGCGATGGACGGCCCAGATTTAATCCTAATTAAATCGCGATCGAACGGTTTAGATTTAATCTTGATGGACGGTTGAGATTAAAAGGCAAAGGGTATAAATAACCCAACCCACACCTGACCACAAAACCCTAGCCGCCAATGCCTCGCCGGAGAAGAAAAACTAGACGCTGGAGGAGCCGGCCGCCGCCACCCGCTGCCGCACCGGAGAAGTTTCTGATAGCCAATCGAGGTAAATTTTCTCCCCCTGGCTCATTTTTCGATGTTAAATCTGCCTATGGCCAAACTGGAGCCAAACCACCGGCCAAACGGCCGAAAAACTCCACCGAAGTCCGGCGGTGCCGCCGCAACTCCCCTCTATTTTTGCCTCCGATGAGGCCCTTCCTGGCCTCCATTCGATGCAAATTTTATACCACTGTGATCACGGTTCTTTTCTCTACAGGTTGATTAGAGCCAAACATCAAAACGCGACTCACGCTGGAGGAGCCGCCGCACCTGAGAGCACTGCCACCGGTAAGTCTTGATTTTTCGTGATTTTTTAGCCCACTGAGGGCCCTAGGGTTGTTTTATCGCAGGGACCGACGTAAGTTTGGCCAAATTCGGCCGAAAACAGCCAACCCAAGGCGGATCGCCGCCGCAGGGGGCAGCGCCGTCACCGGAGCACGGCGGAGCCACCGTGCCAGAATTTCGATATTGGCCAAAAGGGGCCCTAGGTCTGATTTAGGATTTTTTAGGACACGTGCAGGTACCGGTAGTGCGTTTCAGTTTTTTGAAAAAAATTCAGAGAAATAAGGGACAGCCCATAGGCGCACTGTAGAGTCGATTTCAGACCCCAAAACAAGTAAGGACCCCTCACCCTATTTCCTATCATGGTATTAAAACTTAATAAATAATTAAACAGTATTTTGAGACTTTATAGATGTATAATTGATTGAGGTTGCCAATGGAGCCCGAGTCTGATACAGTGTTGGTATGTTGTTGTTTGATCTAATTTTCAATATTAAATGCAGTATGATGTTTGATGTAATTATGTTATAGTCTCGTATGCATGAATCATAGTTTCTTTTATTATGATTTGTATTATGGTGAACCCGATATTGTGTTGTCTTGTTTGGTGTCAATTACTGGTTTAAATGTTGTGTATGATTGGATGATTGAGATTAAGGAAAAAGGAAAAAAGGTTATGTGAATTGATAAGTGGAAAATGTGGACAGCTCGACTAGATATCCTGGGAGATGGTGGACGGACCGGGAACGTGGTCTCTCATACCGGACGGGGTATGGAGACCTTATGTGTTTTGGCGCCCATACCGGACTGGGTATAGGGACGGCCCATTTCACCTTCATACCGGACGGGGTATGGAGGTTTATGGTTTTGGCGCCCATACCGGACGGGTTATTAATGTTAATGGTTTTTGGGTAGCGGAGACCCCCTATGGATCCCCATGGATACTAGTAGGTTGGTAAAAAAGGAAAATATGTTGTTTAATGATTGAAATTCAAAGGTGTGGTAAGTGTTATGTTATAAAGTCTATATGATTTCATGATGATGATAATGTTATTACTTTCATATGTTGTTTTCATGGATCTCACCGAGGTAAGTGGACAGTAAAGGTTTTTATGTTAATAAATGAGTTTGCTATAAATTATGCTCCATTGGTCATTTTTGTTTTCTACCCACCTTTACTTCCGTGGCGGTGAGATAGTGTGATGTCTTTACCGGGCTGGTGTAGTTCATTCCTTATTTAACCATTTCAGATCAGGAAGACATTGTTCCCGAGCCCGTTCCGCAGGAAGACGGCGAAGGGGACGCCTAAAGACTTCATAGTTATATTTATAGTTCTTATTTCGAGTATCTATTTTAGTTAGTTTGTTCCTTAATGTTTTGAGTACGTTTTGGTTATTGTGTAAGGGATGTTAATCAAAATTTTTATTACGCTTCCGCATTTGAGATTTTTAATACATACATTTCATTTAAATTTCCGGGGCCGTTACAAATATGATCTTATTGTTAATAAAAATTTTGAAATACCCTTTAACACCCTTCTTAAAGTAAGGTGTAATATAAAAATATAAGTCAATAACGATAATAATATAAAATATATAGAGAAGGTAATCAACTTTCCATGATACTAAATCTTTGCATCAATTAAGAGAACTAATTAATTATTTAAGAACAATTATAATGTGGTAAGAGAATAAATTTCTACAATTGATTATTTTGTGTAGGCTATGAAAAATGTAAGTCTTATTTTATACTATAATTATAAAATCTTTGAACTCAAATAAAGAATCAGAAACTCTTTAAAGTAAATAAAAAATTGTGGCTATTTAAAATATGATTTCTTAAATAAAGATCTATGACTATTTGGGATGTGATTTTATTATACTTATATTTTCATTATAGTACAAAATTACTTTTAAATTTAATCTTTGTGAGGATGAGTTTATAAGCTATTTATTTTGAAAAGTAAGAAATAATTTTGTTGAGATAATGCTAAAAGTTTATGACGCCATAATATACATTTTTGTACTATAAGCAACAAAAACTTGACCTTCTGATCTTTTTAATCTAAAGAATCCTCTAACAATTTATATAGTTTTATAACCTTTTCTTTTAATTTTTAGAAAATGTGTTTATGAGAATTGGGATTTCTGGATGAAGATAGTGAGTGGCATTAGAAAAGTGAAGCTCAAAAGGAAAAGTGAATTAAGAAAAATAAGATAGATGACAATAGCCTTGAATATTTTCTGTTAACTATTTTTTAAATTTATAATTTTTTTCATTAGAAGACAAATTTAATGATAAGGATTAACCAACTCTACCCCCTTCACATTCTTTTACCATATTTTACATACATATGTATGTATAGTTATTACCTTGATAATTGATTTAAATGAGATAATTAAGTGTTGATTGCTTCAGAATATAAATAAATTTGTCGACCATACAAGTATAACACTATAAATTTTTGTTAAAAAATTATAGAAAAAAAACTTAGTGGATCCCAATCACTTAATAATTTCTTTATCTCAAATTAGTTATTTAAAAATAAAAAATACGTAACAAAAATTAGCTAATTTTTTAAATTCAATGCTATAGGTGATTCATTTTTTTATGTACACATATGGGGTATATAAAAAAAGTGTGGTAAAAATGAATTTTTTTATTTTGTTATAATACTATTATATAAGAGAACTTAATTAAAATTCTTACAAGATATCAAAATTATGATTTAGTAGAAATTTGTGATATGCAACTGGATTTTGTTTTTATCTTCAAATGCATTTGATATTTTATGAGAAACAATAGCTTATTAAACATTTGGATATTTTTCTAAATATTTTAAAATTCTTTGCTTCGTGAAAAATGTGATCGTTAATTTTTCTTTTTAAGTATGAATTCTTGATCAACATGCTAAATTTTTTATTTCATCCCTAAATTCTCATTGTTTTTTTCATATATTGCGTTGTTTTTGTTAGTTAATGTAGTATATTTGTTTGTTCTCTCTTCCTCTTAGCTCACAATCAATATTTGTTTCCTCACATTTTGTTCTCTCTTCATTTTCACCTCACTTTTTAGACTTAAAACTAAATTTTAGTCACAATATTTTCCTCACATTATCTATATAAAAGATGAAATTATCAATTAATATTAAGTAAATGGGATTGGTGGCATAGAGCTGCAATTATCAATTCAATGTGTATTATTCCAAAACTTTTAGTCTTGTGACAAAATAAACTGCTATTAAGATACTGATTACTTTTATAACTTTGTAACTTAGTTTACTTGTTTGAGTATATGTAATTTTTCATAAGACTTTTATAAGTACAAGGAATACGTAAAAGATCTCTTATATGTATTGAAGTAAAAAATCATTCAATTTTTCATTTGTCCTGCGACTTTTATGGGCAGAAAGAATACCTATAAGATCTCCTACTTGTATAGAAGTATAAAATTAAATGCTACAAGCTTTCTATAAACCTGAACAACATATCAAAGATCATTGGTGGAAAGCAGCAGTTCCATCATGGTGAGTTCTTTACCTACACAAGGTCTAAAAAGGACCGACAATTCTGCCTCTGAACTATTAGGGATTAGCGGCTCTACCATGATGCTTTGCTTAATAATAGGTGGAGGTGCCTCGACTGACATTATGAGAGGTAAATCTTTATCATTATGTATATATTTATGTGCAAGTCCACTATATGTTATACAGAGTAATGTGTATATATGCGTTTGTAAAAGATAAACTATGATGCTGATTAAGAAAGGACGAGTCGCAAAACTTGCAGGGAGTGTACAAGAGATCCAAAATGCAGAATGCACCTCATGTGCCTCCTCTAGTTGCTACAAGTGTCACTTTGGAGACTGTTAATACCACACCTACATTTATTATATGTAGAATGAATAGCCCTAATCTCTCCTAATAATTAATTTGGTTTAATGATTACACAGATTAGAAGTTTCATCTTTTAGACTTTATCTCAACTATACGTAAACTCCAGACTGCATGATCATGTCTTTTTTTATCAGTGGCTCGATTTTAATCACCACTTTCAATTGGAATCTGAATGCACGTGCCATCTTGTACCGCGTAGTACACAAATCCCTACAGTGCTAGCGGTAGCATCCACAGAGGCTTTGGGCATGGAGGTGGTGGACGACAAGGCTCTCTAACTAGTCATCGTTTATTCAGGTTCTGTGGTGGCCACGGATTGGATGCTCTTACCAAAAGTGCTTGTTGATGTATGATGGGTGATAATTAGACTTCAAAATGTGTGGGGTTGATTATTTTATGCAGACTGTAAAAAATGTAAGTCTTATTTTATACTATAATTATGACATCTTTGAACTCAAATAAAGAATCACAAACTATTTAAAGCAAATAAAGAATTGTGACTATTTAAAATGTAATTTCTTAAATAAAGATTTATGACTATTTGGAACATTATTTTATTATACTTATTAGATATTTTACTTAATATATATAAAATGCTTATGAACATTGATTTTATTAGTTCTATGGCTACTATTATAGTACAAAATGTGTCCCTTCAAATAAAATTCACTTATGAATTTAATATTTGTATAAAAGAACTTATTAGCCATTTATTTTGGAAAGTAAGAAACAATTTTATTGAGATATGTTATGTAACATCCAAAAATTTTCTTTTTGTAATTTAGGATTTTATTCTAAATGTAATAAAATAATTTTTCAAATTTTCTTTTTATTCTTAATTTAATTTAGAGTAAAAAATGAAATAAAATTGATGGAGGATTTAATTGAAAATAATTTTGGAAAAAAGGCCGAAAATTTGGGTTTTGGGGGTATTTTTAAAAGAAAATTCAAAAAATAAGGGCCAAAACACAATTTTGTGAAGTTTTACCACGTCAGATGCCCGGTCAGCAGGCCTGGTAAATCATGACACGCCGCGTGGCAGCGAATGCTAATGCAGTGCCACGCGGGAGGCCACACGGGCGATCCTCGTGCCTGCAATCGAACGACCTAAATCTGTTCCCGTGCGCACGGACGACCCAGAGGTGTACTCTCCCCAAATGCGATCGGACGGTCAGGTTTGAACGTGATTGGATAGTGTAGAGTGGATCACAATGGACGGCCCAAATTAAAAACGGATGGATATAAATAACCCCCATCTGCACCAAACCCTAACCCTAGCCGCAAGAACCACTCGCCGGAGAAGATGACCCAGCCGCCGGGGGCCCGATCACCGCCACCCGCCGCCGCACCAAAACCCTTTTTGATCGCCAAAATAGGTAAAAATTATCATTTTGCACATAATTCAATTTTAAGCTCACTCATGGCCAAATCTGAGCAAAAAAATCAACCAATTGGCTGAAAAATGCCGGCGAAGCCCAGCGGCACTATCGCGGTGAATTTCACAAAATGCCTCTGATGAGGCCCTTTTTGATTCCTATTTTATGTAATTTTTCTACCATTGTGATCACCATTTTCTTCTCTATAGATTGACCAAAGCAAAACACCCAACCACAATGTGAGCCGGAGGAGCCGCCGCACCGGAGAGCCCCACCGCCAGAAAGTTTTAGTTTTTTGTATTTGTTTTGAGCAACCGAGGCCCCTAAGTGTGTTTTCCCATAGAGATTGATGCGAAATTGGCTGAATTTTGCCGAAAATGGACAAAAATAGCTGACCCGAGGTGAATCGCGGCTGCCGTGCCAAAATTCTAGAATTGGCTGAGTGGGCCTTGGGACTTGTTTGTTTGGAACATTTGTAGGTACTATTAATGCATTTTGATTCCCAAAAGAAAATTCAAGGAACCTAGGGACCGCCCGTAGGTGCAGTAAACAACTTAGGTGCAATAAACAGCTTAGCTTTTCGTGCGTCAAATCGAGTAAGGATCCCTCACCCTATTCCCTATCATAGAATTAAAGTCTAAATAAATAATAATACGGTATTTATGCAAATTAAATAAATATACATAATTAATTACGGATTGCTAATGGAGCCCGAATCAGAAATTGTTCTCTGTTAATTTCGGTTGATTTATTTTACAATCTAAAAACATGATGGTATCTGGTTTATCAATTTTATGGTTTGAATGCATGAATTGCTGCTCTATGTGACTACTGTTTGATTGAAAATTTAAGATATGATTGCATTCCCTTATGCATGTTTGTTTGCTTATGTGATCATGGTTGATTTGGAAAATGAAGACTAAATGAAAAAGGGAAAGTTGTGTGATTAAAAAAATAGATGGAACAGCAGCCTTACTAGATATCCTGGGAGATGGTGGACGGACTAGGTACATAGGGAACCCTACCGTGAACGTTGTCTCATACCAGACAGGGTATAGGGACGGCCCGTAATTGAGATTGTTAAAGGAAAGGGGTCACGTATAGCGGGGACATCCTTATGAACCTCCATGGAACTAGTAGGCTGGTGAATAGGTGACAGTTATTGTTTGATTTGTTGACGATGTATATAGACTTGTGATATGTGCTAGGTTGCTGATTTTACATGAAACTATGATCTGTATGATATTAATTATCTGCATAGGTTATTTTTATGAATCCCACTACGGTAAGTGAACGGTAAATGGTTTTATCTATGATAAATATATTTATTTAAATTAATTACTCCATTAGTGTGTTGATTTTATATCAACCTTTACTTCTGTGTCGGTGATATAGTGTGATATCCTTACTGGGCTAGTATAGCTCATTTCTTATTTAACCATTTCAGATCAAGATGACCAAGTTACAGAGCCCGATCTGCAAGAGGATTGCGAGAAGATGCTAGATTTCTTTATTTCCCGTTTATTTCCTTATTCTTGTGCTTCTTTCAAAAGAGTGAATTCCGTAACGTTGTTTGGTACTTTAAATTATTTGTGTAAAGAATGTAAACCCTGAACATTTATTATGCTTCCGCACTTTAATTTTCTTTTATTTTCTTTGGAGATTTCTCGGGTCGTTACATGTTAAAAGTTTATTACCTTGCAATATATTTTTTTGAATTATAAGCAATAAAAACTCGACCTTCTGATCTTTTTAATCTAAAAAATTCTCTAATAATTTATATAGTTTTACAACATTTTTTTCAATTTTTAGAAGATGAGTTTTATGGGAATTGAGAATTATAGATGAAGATGGTGAATGCTATTGGAACAATGAAGCTCGAAAAGAAAAGTGAAGGAAGGAAAATGAGATAGATTGAATAGCTTTTAATATTTTCTTCTAACTATTTTTTAATTTCGTAATTTTTGTCTTTAGAAGGCCAATTTTATGATAACAGTTAACCAAGTCTACCCTATTCACATTTCTTTACCAAACTGTAAAAACATATGGATGTAGATTCTAATTTGATTAAAAAATTTGATATGTAACCAGATCTTTTTGGTTTTCAAATGCATTTGTCATTTTTTGAGAAACAATAGTTTATTAAACAATTAGATTTTTTTCTAATATTCAAAAGTCTTGCTTCATGAAAAATGTGATCATTAATTCTTTTTTTTATAGTATGAATGGTTGACTAACCTGCAAATCTTTTATTTCATCCCTTAATTCTTATTGATTCTTTTCATTGATTGCATAACTTTTATTAATTAATGTAATACATTTGTTTGTTTCTTTTGAAAAATTTAGTATACTTTACAATAATGCGATTAATTATTTTAATGCAAAATTTTAGTTTAAATAATTTATTTATATATCAATATATAAAAAATCGATTGAAATTTAACATCAGAAATATGATCTAATTGTTAGTGAAAATTCTAAAATACCTTATAACATACTTCATAGTATAGTATAAAAAATATAAGTCGATAATGATAACATTTTAAACTGTAAACTAAAGGTCTATATGGTCACAACATTTAATACCTTGTGAGCTTTTTAAATAATTGTATACTCGTACAAACTTTATTTTTTAATATTAACTTAACTTATTACTAATATTATAAGTTTAATTAATGTAATACATTTGTAACTTTTTTGAATTAGCTTCAACTTATTACTGATCTTGTAGGAAATTCTAAAAGATAATTATACATAAAAAGATTATTCCAACACATGGTCGATTAGATCTTAAAAATGAAAAATTCATCCTCCTTGAATGTTTTTCTATTCAAGTAATCAATTTGTTCTCTTTTCCTCTTAGCTCACAGTCAACTTTTTTTCCTCACATTATGTTGTCTCCTCATTTTAATACTAATTTTTTACAAGCTTATTTATTCTCCTTTTGATTTTGTCATAGTACTATTATATAAGAGAACTTCATCAAAATCCTTAGAAAATATCAAGAATATGATTTACTAGATACTTGTGATATGCAATTGGAGTTGTTTCTTGTCCTCAAATGCATATGTTATTTCTTGAAAAATAATAGTCTATTAAAAAATTGGATATTTTTCTTAATATTCAAAAGCCTTGGGTTTAAGAAAAATGTGATCATTAATTTTTTTAAGTATTAATGTTTAATCAACACACTAAATTTTTTATTTCATCCCTTTATTCTCATCGTTTCTTTTTATTGGTTATATGGTTTTTGTTAATTAATGTGATACATTTGTTTGTTTCTTCTAAAATATTTACTATACTTTATAATAATGTGATTAGTTATTTTTCTGTAATATCTTTAGTTATAAATCTTCTATTTATATACCAATATATAAAAATAAGATACTAATTAACCTCAAAAACATGATCTAATTGTTAATGAAAATTTGAAATACCATTTAACATTCTACTCAAAGTATAGTGTAATATGAAAATATAATTTCATAATAATAACATTCTATGTTGGTTGTGGACATTTTTTGAACATTTATGATTGCTACTCTAGTTATCCAATCTGTAAAGTTCTTATTTAAAAGAAAAAAAAATATTACTAGATGTAAATGATGTATGTATGTATAAATATATATAGATAAGATGAAAATATCAATTAATATTAAGTAGGTAGGAGTGGTGGCATATTAACAATTCAATGTGTACTATTACAAACTATTAAGTCTTGTGATAAAATCATCTACTTTTTAGATACTGATTACTTTTATAATTTTACATGGTTAGCTCCTAATTTAGTATTTCAAATGCATTTCTTCATGGTGAATCATAAGAGCTCTACATATATGAAACAACTATAAAAATTAATAAACCTTGAATTTCCTCATCTCATTTACAAGTGAAACAAGTCACTTTTCATATTAAAATAACAGCCAAGGGCTTAGTTTTCTTGGTTGAGTATCTATCATTTGTCCTACGACTTTTATGACTAGAAATAATACCTACAAGATCTCCTATTTTTATAGAAGTATAAAATAATTCAGTTTGTCATTTGTCCCATGACTTTTATAATTATAAGGAATACCTAAAACATCTCCTGTTTGTATAGAAGTACAAAATCATTCTGTTTGTTATTTGTCCCATGACTTTTATGGCTTAAAGGAATACTTACAAAATTTTCTATTTGTATAGAAGTACAAAATCATTTATTTTATTATTTGTCCCATGACTTTTATTGCTAGAAAGAATACCAACAAGATCTCTTATTTATATATAAGTACAAAATAATTCTGTTATACATGTAATGTCCTTATTGTTTCTCTTCCCAAACCTTGTGGAATTACTTTAACCAGGTGTATTGCTTGCCCCTCGGGTCATAATATCACTGCGAAAGCAAAGACAATCTTTGACTTGTGTGATAATTTTGTAAGAATTTATAGACGTAACTAAAATAGGCTAAATAATATTTTTCAATATAATTGAATTTGTTCAGTTAGTTGAATTACTAAAGGAATGTAAAGTACTTTATATGAATTTATGGATGTAATTTTTAAGTTTAAGATGTATGAAAATAGGCTAAATGGTAGTTTGAATATAATTAAATTGGGTAATTAATTGGATAACCTGTATTATATATACATATACATATATATATCAAGGTTAATATTCATATGTGTACATATATATGTCAAGTTTAACTATAGTATTAATCAAAGTTAAAATTCTGTAATAATTACCATGTATATTATATAACAAAGCAAACCTTGATATATATTTTTTACAATAATATAAAACAAAATACTTGTTTTCCTTTTGTTTCCCTAGCCTTAACAGTTGCAATGGTGAGTGAAAATGAGATAGTTGCCTCTAACTAACTTATTATACATTTACATGTTTGTATTTATACTAACTCCTTAAATTATCATACTTATATTAGATTAAAGCCTAAAATGAAAAGAAACAACAATGTGCATATAAATATATATGAGAAATAATTGATTAGTAAATGAGCTTCACGAAAAATAAAAATAATAATAATTAATGTGCATATGTAAGACATACGTACCTAATAAGTCTTCTATAGTGTTATCATCGTCTTCTCCATAATCCATCATCAAATAAGTCAGTCAAAACTGTGTGTCTCTTTCGAAGTAGACAGAGACGTTGGCACATGCCTACCCTCATTGATTTTTTCTCCAATGCACCTCTTTCAAGTTGTTGATGGTTTCGGTGTTGACTTGTTGGCCATTAATGGCCTGAACATGATCACCACTCTTAATTGGAATTTGGATACATGTGTTATCTTCCAATGCATGGTACATAAATCCTTGCAATGGTGGCAGCACAAGTGAAGCCTTACCTAGCGGAAACAAGTGCAACATGGTCTTGGGTCCTGTTAAATTTTGTTGTTATGAAGAAGACAAAGTTTCCTCCTTTAAACCTTATGACCCAAGATTGGACAGTGAAAAATATTAACATCAGACATTTAGATTTTATGTATGTGCCTGAAGATTAAGAAGAGCAAAAAGAAGCTTGTTTTTTTTTTTCTTTCTTTAAAGGAATAGAGCTTTAGTGCTTACCTTTGAATTTAATTTATAATGAATAACTTGAGAGGTTACGTAGGTTGTGGTAAACCAAGCTTTCGCAATACTTCTTCTTTACACTAATCAAGAGGACTATGTTTTATTGAAGAACAATTTAAATGTGATGGGAGAATAGATGACGTACAGTTGAGTATTTTATATAAGTTGTAAAAAATATAGATTTTATTTTATATTATAGTTTACAAAATCTTTAAACTTAGATGAAGAATCTATGAGTATCTGGAATGTGATTTTGATTTTTGAAATCTTTGACCTAAATGAAGAATCTATTGCTATTTAAGAGACGATTTTAGTTTATTTATTTGATATCTTACTTAATATATATAAAATAATTAAAAATATAGTTTGATTAATTCTATGGTTGCTAACTGTATAAAATTAACTTTTGAATTGTAATCTATGTGCTAAAGAACTTATTCATAATTTATTTTTAAAAAAATAAAAGATAACTTTATTAAGATAATGATAGAAGTTTATCGCCATGCACAAGGTACAAAGTTGGATTACACAAAAACATCGGCTATACTTTACAATAAAGTGATTAGTTATGTTAATGTAATATCTCTAATTTAAACCATTTATTAATATATCAATATATAAAAATCGGTTAGAAATTAGCTTTGGAAACATGATCTAATTGTTAATAGAAATTTTGAAATACTTTTTAACATCCTAATCAAAGTATAGTGTAATATAAAAGCATAAGTCGATAACAATAACATTCTACGTAACGACCCGGAAACAATAATTATCCTAGAGTCCAAAAATTGATTCAAGGAAAATTTAACGAAAATAATTTCCAATAATAGACCGTGATGTTTGAAAATACCAAAAGCCAAATTTTCATAAAATAGTAATTTAATCTAACCTCGAAAAATTTAAATTTTCCATATAAATAATATTAAAATTTCAAATATTAAGAAAAATAAAAGCAAATTGATATAAGAGTTAAATTGAAAAAGCTTGAATTGAAAAAAAAATCTTTAATTTAAAAAATGATAAAAATGAAGAAGATTTTTAAAACAAGGAGAAATATGTAATTTTTGAAAGCTTTGACATCTCAACGGGTGAAGTGTCCAAGAGAGCAATCAGAAATGAAAACGCAACGGAGGAATTGTGCTGAATTTTGACATTCTATTACAAAATGAATCACTTTGAATAAAATTTACTTTTGAATTTAATCTTTGTGCTGAAGAACTTATTAACCATTTATTTTTAAAATTAAGCAATAATTTTGTTAAGATAATTGTTAAGAGATAATTTTATAAGATAATTATAGAAGTTATCAGGCTACAATATAATAGAGCCTAATCTACCCATGCAACAAAACTACTAAATCTCAAGTTCCTAGCATCATACACACTGGTGTTGCCAAAAACTGCTAGCCAACATTTTATATTTGAGGGATCCTTATTATCAATTTCTTTATGTTCATTTTATTTATGTTAATTTTTTTTTACACAATGTAATACATAGTCGTTATAGATATGATCCTACTTAATTTGAATTATCATTAAAACAATATTATTTTAAATTTTTTTATTTTTGGATACCTTATTAAATATAGAGGAAAAATGTAATTTAATTGGAGGCATTATTCTTATCTAATTTTTATGTTCCATAAGAAATATATTGCAAACCTGATCTTATAGAAATTACCTAAATGAATTTATAGTTTGTTTTGTCCTTGTTTTTTGTTTTAAAAAATTTTTTAGAAGAGCAAATTCATATATTTGTTTTTGGATTATAAATAAGAAAAACTCGACTAGGGCTGTGCATTCTGTATATCATTAATGCAGGTGCGGGATTGACAATCCTTAAAGCGACACTTATAGCGACCAAAGGAGACACAAGAGGTGCATTCTATATTTTGGATCTCTTGAACACCCCCTGCAGATTTTGCGGCATGATCTTTCTTCATTAACATCACAGTTGATCTTTTAGAAATACATATATACACATTACTCAATATAACATGTAGTGGATTTGCACATTAATATATACATATACAATAAAAATAATGATGAATATTTACAGCTCCACCTTTTATTAGTCAAACCATCATGGTAGAGCTTGAAATCCCTAGTATTGTGGAGGTGGAAGAGTCAGTCTTTTGAATACCTTGTATAGGTAATGAATTTACCTTGATGAAATTGGTGCTTTCCGCCAATGAGTCTTGATATGTTGTTTAGGTTTACAGCAAGATTGCAATATTTGATTTTATACTTCTATACAAATAAAAGATCTTATACGTATTCCTTCTACCCATAAAAGTCATGGGACAAATGAATAGTTGAATGATTTTTTCTTCCATAAAAAAATGGGATCTTGTACGCATTCTTTCTATTTATAAAAGTCATGTGACAAATGACAAATTCTTAAATAGGTAAACTATATCATAAAGTTATATAAGTGACCAGTATCTTAATAACAATTTATTTTATAACAAGACCTAAAGTATTGGAATAGTACACATTAAATTGCTAATTGCATCTCTATGCCACCAATCTCATGTACCTAATATTAATTGATAATTCTATCTTATATATATACATCCATTTATATATAAGGTGAGGAAAAAATTGAGCCAAAAAATTAGTTTTAAGGCTAAAAATTGAGGAGAAAATGAAGAGACAACATAATGTGAGTAAAAAAAAAGTTGACTGTGAGCTAAAAGGATGAGAGGACAAATTGATTACTTGAATAGAAAAGCTTCTAAGAGGATAAATTTTTTATTTTTAAGCTTTAATAGACCATGTGGTGGAATAATTTTTTTTATGTATACTTATCTTTTAAAATTTTATACGAGATCAGTAATAAGTTAAAGCTAACTCAAAAAACTTACAAATGTATCAAATTAATTAAATTTATAAGATTAGTAATAAGTTAAGTTAATATTACAAACTTACAAATGTATCATACATAGTGTATGAGGATATAATTATTTAAAAGGCTCACAAGATGCTAAATGTTGTAACCATATAAACCTTTAGTTTACAGTTTAAAATATTTTTATTATCGACTTGTATGTTTTATATTACACTATGTAGGCTGTTAAAAGGTATTTTAGAATTTTTATTGACAATTAGATCATGTCTTTGATATTAAATTTTAATCGATTTTTATATATTGGTATACAAATATATGATTTAAACTAAAATATTGCATTAAAATAACTAATCACATTATTGTAAAGTATAGTAAATTTTTTAAAATAAACAAACAAATGTATCACATTAATTAATAAAAACCACGCAATCAATGAAAAAAACAAAGAGAATTTTTAGATAAAATAAAAAATTTAGCATGTTGATCAAGCATTCATACTTAACAAAAAAAAAAAAGAATTAATGATCACATTTTTCATGAAGTTAAGACTTTTGAATATTAGGAAAAATATCAAATTGTTTAAGAAACTATTGCTTCTTTGAAAATAACAAATACATTTGAAGACAAAAAAATTCAGTTGCATATCACAAATTTCTATCGAATCAAAATCTTGATATCTTGTAAGGATTTTGATGAAGTTGTCTAATATAGTAGCATTATGAAAAAATCAAAACATGAATTCAACTTTTCCACACACTTTTTTATACCAAATGTGTTCATAAAAGATGTGAAACATTTGTAGTTTTGAATTTAAAAAATTAGCTAGTTTTTGTTACATAATTTTTATTCTTAAATCACAAATTTGAAATAAAAAATTATTAACTAATTGTGATCATCTTGGTTTTGTTTCTAAAATTTTTCAACAAAAATTTATGGCGTCATACTTGTATTATCAACAAATTTAATTATATTATCAAGCATTTAATACTTAATTATTTAATTTTAATCAATTATCAATATAATAAATGTACATACATATTTATGTACAGTATGGTAAAGAAATGTAAAGAGGGTAGACTTGGTTAAAAAATAGTTAGTGGAAAATATTTAAACTTATTTTCATCTATCTCATTTTCTTTAATTCACTTTTTCTTTTGAGCTCTATTGTTCCAATAGCAGTCACCATCTTCATCTAGAATTTTGAATTCCCATAGAACTCATCTTTTAAAAATTAAAAAAATATTGTAAAACTATATAAATTTGATAGTGCCTAAAAATATCATCTTTAGTTAGGCCGATTTATTTTCTATGTTTTGTTGCAGTACATGATATAAGGACGAAACGAGAAAAAACAAAATGAAAAGAGGAAGAGTTTGTGAAAAGAATCATCAGCCCAGAAACATGCCTTAGACAAAGCTTGGGTCATACCCCAGACAACTTAGTATTGGGTAGGGTTAAGAGTCGTGCACAACAACAGATTTAAATTAAAATGTGTTCTTTTCAAATATGTAAAAAAGATATTATTCAAGCAAAGATCTAGGGTCAAAAATCAAGGAGAAAATATTTAGGAAGGCTTGGGATATATAAAAAATCAAGGAAAATGATCCTAATCAACAGAAAAAAGAAAACTCTAACTCATTTCCTATAAAGAGGATAGCTATCAAAGTAGAATCATCATCTCTCTTCTTCCCAATGTTGCACACAGCAACTTCTGCTGCGTTTGCAATTTTTTCTTCATCTTTCTTCTTTCATATACTTTCCAAGAACTCTTTTGTATTAAAAAGCCCACCACGAGTGACTAATTTTTTTTCCTTTTCTTACTTGATAGATCAAGCAAACTCCAGCAATATATTTGTGAGATTTAATCGAATTAATTTGAGTTTTGTTTCAGAGCTAATATTTATTTGCTTCCTACACCAATATATATTTGTCATTTTGAATCAGTTTGAACAGGGCCTGTCATACGAGAAGAGAAACTGCAAGCAGCTAGTTTAACCCCTCAAATCCATAATTGTTTGAGTGGTTCAATAACCAAGTAGCGATCAATGCCGCACTGAGGATGTAAATAATCTAGTTGGCTGGTTCACACGGATGAATCTGACAACTTGAATCAGGTCCTTTTAGCTCTCTTGGTCGTTGATAAGTTAAATCGTGTAGATGTTCTCAGGACAGCTTGACAGTGAAGAACCAACTAATGAATGTTTCTTGGTTTGTTTAGGAATAAAGAAAGAATGATTGTCGAAATATTTCGAAAAACTATAACTGATTTTCTATATTTCAAGTAAAATAAACTCTTACATCTATGATTAATTAAGTTATTGGAGCTAGCTATTTCATCGACTAAGAATTCTTTTATAATTGTTTTAGTTTTTAATTTATAGCCAAGAGTTTGTTTAATATTATTCTACTCATTATTTATGTTATATTTTGCATATTGAATTCTACAAAACTCCCCTTGTTTGCTTTTTACTCATTGGTCAAGAAAGAAAATTAGTTTTCAATTTCCTATGGTTTCGAACCTTCTTACCACTACTACAATTTTATTTTAGTGATTAATTAGCAATTTATTTTTAGTAGATTCGGCACTAAAAAAAAGATATTCGAGCTTGTTTTGATTCTCTTGAGGAATAGAAAAGCTTATAGTAATAATATGCAACATTACGATAAATTTTAAGAGCTTTTCTCCTAGTAGTTACAAGAACCAAACAACCAAGTTGATTCTTTTCCTCAGAAAAAACTTCACCAGATCTATTTCATGCTCATCAAACTTGCACCTTGACATCTTGTTAAATTAATCTTTTATTGATCAGGAACAAATATATTCAATTTGTTCTTCTAGCGAAGCTCCTAGTGAGATGTGTGAAGGAAATTAAAGCCATTTAGCTATAGTAATAATTTTAATTTTATCAATATAGTTAGTTATTTATCATAAAGAAAACCATCATAAAAAAATACATCTATGATAAAATTAATGGAAAAGGATTTCGGTATGGATGGCATAAATGAAGCCTTACTGAGTGCGAACGACTGCAACATGGTTTTGGGTCCTGTAAAATTTTGCTCGTACAGATCTTCTCCAAAGCTTCCTCCTTCAAACCTTGTGACCTTAGAATTAGACTGTAGAAAATATTAACATCAAACATGTAGAATTTATATTTATGCTTGAAGATTAAGAAGAATGAAAAGAATGTTTTTTTTTTCTTTCTTCGAATGAGTGGAGATTAAGTGCGTACCCTTAAGTTTAATCTATAATAAATAACTTGAGAGGTTACGTAGGCTTTGAAAAACCAACTTTTTACCGTATTTCTTTGTTGCACTAGTCAAGAAGACTAGGTTCAATTAAAGAACAATTAAATCTTGATGGGAGGATAAATGAGATACTGTTGTGTTTTTTATATAGGTCCCGGAAAATGTAGATTTTATAATACTATTACTTATAAAATCTTTGAATTTAAATGAAGAATCTATAGCTATTTAGAAAGTGGTTTCATTTTTTGAAATTCTTAACTTAAATGAAGAATTCATCTCTATTTGAGATGCATTTTTATTATATTTATGTGATATCTAAGTAAATATATATATAATAATTAAAAATATTGATTTTGATTAATTCTATGATCGCCAACAATATTAAATTAACTTTTGAATTTTAATCCATGTGCTAAAAAACTTATTCATCATTTATTTTTTTAAAAGTAAAAAAATGTAGTTTTATTGATATAACGACAGAAGTTTATAACCATGGATAAGTTAAAAAGTCATGTTACACCAAAACGTCGATTGTACTTCACAATAGTGTGATTAATTATTTTAATGCAATATCTCTATTTAAATCTTCTATTTATATGCCATTATATAAAGATTGGTTAGTAATTAATCTTAAAAACATGATTTAATTGTTAATGAAAATTTTGAGATACCCTTTAACATCTTACTCAAAAGTATAGTGTAATATAAAATCATAAATCGATAACCATAGCAATGTAAAATTCATAGAGAAGGTAACCAATTTTTCACGATACTTCTTCTTTGCATCAATCAAGAGAACTAAATAATTATGAAAGAATAATTACATTGTGAGAAAAGAATAAATGTGTAGGGCTAATTATTTTGTGTAGACTATGAAAAACATAAGTCTTATTTTATACTATAACTTATGAAATCATTGAACTCAAATAAAGAATCATAAAGTATTTAAAGTAAATAAAGAATTGTGGCTCTTTAAAATGTGATTTCTTTATCCATGGCTATTTGAGACTTGATTTTATTATATTTATTGGGTATTTTACTTAATTTATATAAAATACCTATGAGCATTAGTTTTATTAGTTCTATGACTTCCATTATAGTACAAAATAAGTATTTTTAAATAAAATTTACTTTTAAATTTAATCTTTGTGTGCAAGAACTTATTAGCCTTTTTTTTTTAAAGTAAGAAATAATTTTTTGAGATAATGTTAAAAGCTTATTGCGCTGCAATATATATTTTTGAACTATAAGCAACAAAAACTCAAGCTTCTAGTCTTCTTAATCTAAAAAATTCTCTAACAATTTATACAGTTTTATAACATTTTTTTAATTTTTAGAAGATGAATTGTATGGGAATTCAAAATTCTAGATGAAGATGATTAGTGCTATTGGAATAATGAAGCTCAAAAGAAAAAGTGAATGAAGAAAAATGAGATAGATGGAAATTGCTTTTGAATATCTTCTGCTAATTATTTTTTAATTTCGTAATTTTTATCTTTAGAAAACCAATTTAATAATAATAGTTAACCAACTCTACCCGCTTCATATTTCTTTACCACACTATACATACATATATATATACAGTTATTACCTTGATAATTGATTAAAATTAGATAATTAAGTTTTTAAGTGCTTAAGAATGCAAATAAATTTATCGATCATACAAGTATGATACTATAAATTTTTATTAGAAAACTATAGAAACGAAACTTACAGGATCACAATCACTTAATAATCTTTTATTTCAAATTAGTGATTTAAGAATAAAAAATACATAACAAAAATTAGCAAATTTTTTAAATTCAAAGATATTGAAGTTTCACATTTTTTATGTACACATATGGTGTAACAAAAAATGTGTGGTAAAGTTGAATTTATTTTTTTTATTTTGTTATAATACTATTATATAAGAGAACTTCATCAAAATCCATACAAGAAATCAAGATTCTAGTTTTCTAGAATGTTTGATCAACATGATAAATTTTTTTTCATCCCTAAATTCTCTTTGTTTCTTTTCATTTATTGCATGGTTTTTATTAATTAGCATGATACATTTATTTGTTTCTTTTGAAAAATTTACTATACTTTACAAAAATTTGATTAGTTATTTTAATGCAATATTTAATTTAAATCAAATATTTATATACCATTATATAAAAATTGGTTAAAATTTAATATCGGAAACATGATCTAATTATTAATGAAAATTCTAAAATACCTTTTAACATCCTACATAGTGTAATATAAAAAATATAAGTTGATAATGATAACATTTTATGTAACACTCCAGAGAATCAAGGAAAATATAGATATATAGAGATGAATAAATCATTATATAAAGAAAAAAATTACCTATATAAGTTCTAAAAATTATGAAAATTAACTTCGATCCACATTTCAACACACAAAGGAAGGTATGAGAATTAGTTAGGATAATTAATTAAATTAATAATAATGTTAAACGACTAAATAAAGACTAAACACAGGAGAAGAAACAAACTGAGGAAAATGGAAAATCCCCAACAATTAAACAGACTAACAAATGAGGAGTTATAGAACCAATCAGGCGTTGACAGGTGTACAGATCGCATTAGAGCACAGCAATGAAATGAAGGATGATCTGAATGAAGCCATGTGGTGTTGACCAAGCACGTTGAACGATGCTGATGGAGAAATAACATAAGGAACGACTGAGATGGCTTGATTTCCTCCAACGGCTATGATGTTAGCCAGACCCAACATAAAGGAAAGACGAGTTACGAGGGAGACACAGGAGGGAGAGGAGAGTGAGAGCAAAATGTACAATTGAAGGGAACGCAGACAAGGGAAATTAAGGGAGATTTAAGAGGAGATGGTGGATGACAAGGCTCTCTAACTAGTCATCGTTTGTTCATGTTCTATGGTGGCCATGCATTGGATGCTCTTATAAAAAGTGCTTGTTGCTTTATAATGGGTGATGATTAGACTCGAAATGTAACACCCTGTCCTAGAAAAAATAGAATCCAACCCATCTACTTCCTTAGAAGTAGAAAAAGCCAAAACAACATCATTTTGAGGAAACCCTAAAAACGACATTGTTTTGATATGAAGATAAAAGAAGGGAATGGGGTCAAAATGATAGATGCCATTTTGATGTAAAAAAAAGGGGGAGTTGCAAAGGTGAACACACCTCTGCTCATCGGAGAAGGAGGAGGCAGAGGTGGAGGAATTTTCTTATTCCCGCTTGTAAAAGAGAAGAAAAAGGAAAAAAAAGAGGGAGAAATCAGTTCAGGGAGAGAAAGAGAGATAGAGAGTCATGAAGAGAGAATACGATGTGGCAGATCTGGTGTGTACGATGGGCAGCATGCAGCGGCTGGCTCCACATGTCAGATGGCCGCATAAATTTAGAAAATAAAGAGTCACGGTGCATGGCCAAAATTGATTGGGATTCATAGCGGATTTTCTTAGAGAAGCAGAACTTGCGGTGGAGGCAGCTAAGCACAATTTTATGATTTGCGATGCGTCCTTCACCTGATTTCATTAAATCTGCATTGGGTTTGGGTGTGCTGCTCATTCTATGATGATTTTACAGTAGCACGAGGTGGTCTGGTGGTTGTCCAGCGACAGTGTTCTAATAGCGATGCTCCAGTGCTAGTGCTTTGGTAGCGACACTTCGGTGGCAGTGGTCCGGTAGCGAGACTCCGACGGTAGTGCTTCGGTAGCAACGGTCCGGTAGCAACACATGGTGAACTAGAGACAAATATGTGGTGGCATATGGAAATTTCGGTGACCAAGATTGCGTGTCTATGGTAAAATCTAGATCCACTTTTGTATTCTAATTATTCCCACAAGTGTCAGTAATTTAGCCCTCTTATTTTTTATTTGTAAACGAGAAAATTATCTAAACAATGCTAGATTTAGAAGAGAGTGTAAACCTGAGCCAATAAGGATACTCATACTTTTTTCGATTCAACTATAGTTATGGGATTGGGTTAGTCTCATTCAGAGACCCCCATATTTTTATAAAACTTTATTTTCTGTTAAAATGAATTGTTTACAAATCTTACAAATTATTTAAGTTTTCTAATGAGATTTTCGCAAACTCATCATGTGTGTGTGTGCAATTACATATTATTGGAGATCTATATGGTGTTGTGTCTGACTTTACATTTTTATATGCATACTATCACTAATGTTTGTATGCAGATTTTGTGCAATCTAGTTACTGAGTTGTATGTGCATTATGCATATATATATTTAATTGTACGTTGTGTGACATGTTTATGTATACTGTTAATGGATATGAGTGAATAACTTGTATGTGCGTGCTATGGAATAACATATATACCTTGTGTAAATATGCAAGTATACCTATGTTGTATGTGTTGTGTGTATATATATTTATTTAAGTTGATGACCATGCATATAAGATGTATGTACTATGGCATTGTGTAGGCATGTTTATGTATAATACATATGATGTATATGTAAGTGCATGCATGAGTAGGTTATCTAGTGATGGATTTAATTACTCAAATAATAACATAAGGATATTTAAACGACAAAGAAATTCGTTTAACCAGTATCAATAGGGGGAGGGTGTGTGTAGCCATTTTGAGAAGTGAAGTGTGGTGAACCCTACTTGTGGATATGGCCTCAGCCAAACATGATTGGGAAGTCCCATTTATAACCATTTTGTGTTCGGGTGTATGTGGAAAGTGATTACTGATACCAAATGCATAACCTTTCCATGTTCGAGTGCATTAGGGAAGTGAAAAGTGAAAATTGATATGTGATGTATCCACGTGGTATAGGGGATCTTTAGTTCCCTCGTTGATCTCAGCAGAAATGGTATCACACAATGAAACTCTTAAAAGACAAAAATATAGAAATTATAAACCTTAATAAAAATGTAACTGAGAATGAAAGTGCAACTAAAAAGTGATAAGGGAATAATGTAACGTGAAGACAATATTGACATATGCAATGATAAGTAATTCAGTTACAAGTGCAAGTGATTGTCCGAAAGTATAAGTGCAAGTATTATAAAACTAGTGAATAATATTATTTATTTATATAAATGTGATGTTAGAGTATTTGTAATGTCTATGAAATCATATATGAAAGACTGAATTATTGAGATGTATGAAATTATGGTTACTGTATTGATTAGGAATTTGTTTTAAAGAAGATATGCATTTGATTTGTGAATCTTGTGTGATTAAGTGTGTGCATGTCTTTGTTTTGGGTACTACTCTTCTTTACTGAGTCTGGGAAGCTCATCCCAATTCACACCCCCAGTGTAGAATGGTCCAAATCAAGAGCAAGTTCAAGGACGAAGAAAGACTTTGAAGAACTTTAGTGATCTTGAGAGTTTGTCTTGTAATGTCATTTTAATTAGATTATAGCGATGCAATTTAAAGAATTATGTAAGTCTCATGACTTTTAATTCCCTATAGGGGATGATTGAATCTTAGGTTTTTGCTTATTGTTGCGTAAAATTACCAAGTTATTTGTGTAGAATAGCGCTTCTTTCTCAACAGAGAAAGTGGATTGTTACAATTGGTATTAGAGTGCAAGTTCCTCAAAACCATCCCTTTTATCATGAGGTTTAGGATTCTTATGAGGTTTAGAGTAAAAAGAATTTAGGTAATGCACACCTTAAGAGATGTTTTGGAACTTCATCCAAAGCATCTATAGAGATAAAGAAGTAGGATCATAGTTCCAAAGTCTAAAAAGTAGAAGTTATAAAGGTTGGAATGTGATAAATCTAGAAATCAAATAATTAGGGCTTCACTCCGAAGCCAACTAGAGATGGTGAATGAATAAAACTATGGAAAGTTTGAACTTCTATGGAGAAGTTGATCAAATAAAAGTAAGAAAACAAAGTAAGAATGTAGAGTGCCACTTATTTCTTGAATTTACCAAATGAAATTCATTAATAATTCTAACAAATTTGATATTAAAAGGTTTACACATGGATTCAATCCGACGAGAAATCCCTATTACCCATTTTATTTTTCCGTTTTCCCAAATTTCCACATGCTTTGTTTAGTTTCCTTGTAATGGTCCATGTAGTTTGTGTGTGTTGTTGACTATAATGGATACATGAAGCTGTAAATATGAATATGTACATCTGTGTGAAAATAAATATATATAGATATATATATATACATAGGTAGATGTGTGGGTAGGTATGTGTATTGTGGATCATATATATGTATATATGAAAAACTTGTATGAAAAATTGTATAATTCCATATGTATGGGGGTCTGTATGAGTCTTAATTTGTAAATATAAATCTAGACTTAGGTATACTAATATGCATATAAAGTGTGCTTTTGTAAGAATATAGTTATACTGAGTGGATTATGTATCGCATATATATTGTGTGTATTGGGCTTAATATATGTAAATATATTCGTACGTGAGTCGATATATATATATATGAAGAAATATAAGAGACATTGAATAAAATTTAAAATGCTACTAAAGGAATTAAGTTTAAATAAAAGAAAACAAAGACAATAATAAGAATTGGATTACTATTCATATTGAGATTGAATCTGTCTTCTCTAAGTTTTATTTTTCTATAAGTTCTTCGAGAAATTTATAAAAAAAATTCATGAAATTCTTAGATTTCCTTGCATGTGTTTTCTACACTTATTTAACCTTTTTTTTATTACTTAAGTATGTAAAATTTATATAAATGTTAGTTGAGCTATATCCCATAAGAAAGTATGCGTGTTTGTATGTATAAATGCATATACTTAAGGATTTGTGTGTATCTATGATTATGTGTGTGAATGGTTTGGTATGAGTTGTGTGCGTATTTGAGTGTGTAAATTAGGTGCATGAATAATATATATACATATATATATCTATTGCGTATACATGTAATATGTACATGTATATATGACTATACGTCAATACGTATATATATGTGCGATATAGGTTCATATATGTCATATATATTTAATATGAATGTAGGTTTGTGTGATGGTATATGTATAAATTAAGGGTATATGCATTTGTGTGTGTAAATGCATAATGTGTATCATTAGGAGTATGTATATTTATGAATGATGCTTAAGTATGTCTGTATAGTACTAAAGTGCGTAAAAAAGTCCAAATACGTGAAAAATGACAAAAAGAAATAACATGAGTAACATCAAGTTTTATTGAACCCATCATCTTAAAAAAAATCTCATTACTCCTATATAAATTTCTATAGGTGAAAAAAAGACCTTAGGGCATGTTCTCAGAACAAACCATCATAAACCTCCTAAGTATATAAGTATCAGAGTGGCGCAACCAAAGCATGATGAATCATAACCACCATACCTGGAAGATTTCTCTCCCCGAACCAACAAGGGGAGATTGATGATGTGATAAACCTGTGACTTATATCTTAAGACTGTACTTATATCTTAAGAGGAACTTTGTACCTACAAGAACTAGAACTAAACATAACCACTCGTGGCCAAACTAATAAATGAACCTTTTATCAAATGAATTCAGGATGATTGTTAATAATAGCCATGGATTCCATAACTCACCACGTACTTTCTAAAGGACCTTAGGCGTAAGCTGATCAAGTATTAAAGTATATTACGAATCATTCAGTCTTTGATTGATTGAGAAAAATAATACAATGTAGTTAAAAGGATAATCCATGAAGATATCAAGCCATTGAAATAAAAGAGAAAAAGTCTTGGAAATTATAAACACCTTACAAATTCACAAGTTAGGATTTAGAAGTTAGGAAACCCCAAGTTCATAGGAATTAGATGCGAACGTTTCATTGTTGATACATTAGGTGGTATATTCCAAGTAACCATATATTAATTTCCTAAAAGTTGGAAAACAATAATTTAATTATGACACGTGAAATTGAGAACGATTAATGAACTTCGAGAATCACTGTTGCTCTAGATGACACTATTTTTAGCTAGAATAAATGTCCAAAAAAAATTTCAAAACCAACAAACCTTGAGTAAAAAAACATTTGAATTTATAAGACACACTCTTAGCAACTATACTTTACTTATGGGAGTTCGAAAAAAAAGTGACTACTAACTAAAGAGATCCCACCAATAACAACATTATAACAAAACCATTAGGTTGAAGAAGAACTTGGAAACGAGTTAGGATGTTTTCAAACCACCTGGTCATCGCAAATTTGGAGGACCAAATTTATTTTAAAGGGGGAAGATTGTAACTCCCAGGCCTAGGAAAAATAAAATCCAAACCATCTGCATTTTTTGGGGAAGGGATAAAGATGATCAGATGGTTTAATTAGATGATGTGGCAATCTAAGAGTAGGAGGGAATTTTCCAATCCATGTGGCCACCCCTATCCCATTTCCTAATTTTTTTCCCATGTTTCAATCTCACATGCACCCTCTCTTATTTGATTGGTCCTTTCCATTATGATAAATTTTTAATTATAATTTGTTATTGTGACATCTCTAATGCAAACTAAGGCATAAGGGTGCCAGATATAGAAACAAATTATGAGTATATGATAAAATTTTATGCAGTGCAGCAAATTATTATAAATCTCTTCCAAAATATATGAGTTCCAATTACACAATACATAACTGATGCCAGAAGTGGCTAAATACAAAATATCAAAATACTAAGAATACCAAAGAGCCACTTCTATTATTATGTGATTGGACTCATCAGAGTGCGGGATAAGTCATGTACTTGAGGGTTGTGGATCCACGTGGTCCTCATAGACTTCGAAGGATAGGTCAGCGGTCAATTCCTCACTATCTTCCTCATCTGAGGGGGCATGAAAATGGTGAGTTCCATATATTCAGTAAGAAAAACAGTATTTAAATAACATCGTAAGATTTTAAAGGTGAATAATTATATTATAAATACTTACCATCAGGTCATGTCAGGGTCCTATCTTACTTTATGAAAATAATTTTATTTATAAAAGAAACATCATGTCATAGTCACAACAATCAAAATCAAACATCGTACTTGAAAATAAAGAAAATCAAATAAATCATGAAATGCTCAGATTTTCGTGTCATGCTTCGTGAAGTCATTCTGACTTTCATCTGTGAGGGCAAATATGGATTTCTGACAACCCATGTGGAATGATCATATCAGATACAGATAATGGTAATTTTCTCAGGCACATTTCAAGCATGCCAAACCATGGTACGATCTATGACCACGGTCATACTAACCACTGTGGCCCTATCAGATATTTTGTAGGCAAAGGTGACCCCTAACAAATATTCGTGTCACAACTCTCATCAGAGGGTACGACATCATCAATAGGGAGCGTTCCTCTCACATCTTTCCAAACCAGATGGGGGAGAGGAAAACATACACCCCTTCGAGATAAAAAGCCTAACGAGACACTTGATGCATTATACATGTCAGTACAGATATATCTGTTTCCCGAACCATTCATGCTCATCCCGCTTCTCTTTCTTTCTTTTTCTCATTTTTTTATATTTTTCAAGAAAATATCATCAGATTTATATTATTTAATTTACATGTAAATCATCAAGTGCCAATAAAATCACATAGCGTACTTGAAATTAAGAACAATTCACTTTATTAGAACTACTAAGTATGGAGCATGCAAAACATAAAACACAAAATTCATAATAAATTTTTTTAAAAATACTCCTTAAGATGTTTAAAGAAATACTAACTTTCTTATTGAAACCTCGAAGTCTTCCTACACCGTTCTTCTTTTTTCTCCTTCTCTCTCTAGATCACTCCCTCTCTCTCTAAACTCTTGGAAAATGGAAGAATGGAATGGAAGTGATGAGGAAATGGAAGAAAAGTCTCTATTTATAGAAAATGGGGACCATCGAATTTGCACTGACTGAAAAAATCTGGTGAAGAGAGAGAGAATTGAGTGGAAGATGATTGATTTGATATGACGCGATGGCAGCATGAAAAATGGAGGAAACATTCCTCCATTAGCGGCAGCACACTGCCCAAGGTGGCGCACGATGCCCAAGGGGGCGGTGACACACTGCTCAAGGCCGTAGTGCGCCTCACAAGGCTGATCACGCGCTAAAGGCCTAGCCTACAAGTGCTGACCTACCCTACTGCGCGCAAGCCTACTGCGGGGACAACGCCTAGTGTCTAACCCTATCTACGCGTGATGTGACGTGCGCAGACTAGCCTGCTTGCGCAAGACAAGACTTGGGTGCAAGACTAGCCCCGCACTCCGCTCGGATGGGATGTGCGCACAATGCGCACATCTTGTGTCTGGTTGCGTGCACATGCTCGTGCACAGCGTATGGTGCCTACGAGGGCAAACCTCTCTCGCAGGTGTTTTCTCACGGGATTTTTTTCCATTTTTCCATTTTCTCCTAAAAATTATTTTTAATAAAAAATAGTAATAATGTATAAAATAAATCAAAATAATAATAATAAAATAAAAATAATTATAACAGATAAAATTAAATAAAAATCAAAATAAAAAGAAAATAATGAAGTTAGCATAAAATTGAAATTATGAATTCAAATTACGAATTTAAATTATGAATTATGATGTAAAGCTGCTAAATAAATTTAAATGAGTTCAGGTTGCCTTAAAATCCAAATAAATAGAGGTTTTTCAAATACAAATTTAGCGCGGTGGTGAATGGGGTGTTACAGTTATTTTTTTCTTTTTTTTTTTGTTCTTATATTTATTTTACAATATTTAGTTTAACTAATTTATAAAATTTAATATTTTCTAATAAATTTTTAAGTTAATTAATTTTCTAACTTTCTTTCTAATTTAATTTTATTACTTTATTGATTTCAATATTTCCTAATTATTTTTTTAAAATTTATTTTATTTTACTAATTACTAGTTTTAATATATATATGTTTTAAAATATTTTCCTAATTTATTTTAAATTTCTAAATAATGTTCTAATTCGCAAATAAATTATTTTAATTTTAATTTATTTTACATATTTTTTTAATTTTCTCCCAAATTTCACAAATAAAATTTGAAGTTCAATTTCTAGGCTGTTACATTATTTAATTTGTAATAAATTAATTTTATAATTAAATGGTTAAACTCACAAATTCAGTAGATAAAAATTAGCACAAAAATGCAAATGAAACTCATTCACTCTATCTATTTAAAACACCACTTAGTTTTGATTTTTGAAAGAGTTTACCATATGCAAATTAATCTATGAAGGTCATTTTTGAATAATCTAAAATATCACCCATCTTACCTGATAAATGCATGAGACATACGCTAAATCACATGAAAGAATTGTTGAAATTTTGAAGATTCTTCTCTACAACTCAGTGTGATTGTGCATGCAGAGTTGAGTGCTGTTTTTCGATTAAATTAAGATTTGTGAGTTGTTTTACTACTTTAAAATAAATTATAACATTCCTAACATGTCCTAATGATTGACTATGAATTTGCAAAGGAAAAACGAAACAAAAAAGGAATTGGAATAGAAAACAGGTGCCTACCTGAACAGAGTGGTCATTTAGGTGCAGCAGCTACTGTTTTGAGTTCTGGGACTTGCAGCAACAATCTAATAGCTAATCTTCCAAATAGAAATGGTCTTAGGACACCAAAGAACTAAAATGAACAAATTAGAAGGGGAAAGAGATGACTCACGTCATCAAGAAGAAGCGATTTCTCCTCTGATATACACACAGAACATGCATTCTGTTCTAGTGCGTCACTCTCTCTCACTCTAGTATTTTATGTTCTCAAACTCCCCTTTCACTCACTTGTTTAACTAGAATTTTTTGTTTGAAAAAGATGAAGACGAAGTTGTGAAGAGAATGAAGCTTTGAACTAAATTTAACCCATCATCTGACCGTCCAAATGCATGCATGGCATCACAGCCGTTGATATGTTGGATGGTTGACCACAACTGGCAAAGATGGCTAGTTTTCATGGCACCTAGCCGGTCATCACAATAGCTCACCATGTGGCCTGGTCCTACCAACAACTTAGAACGGTGAATAATATCAAATCAAGGGCAACTAATCTGCCCCTAAGTGCTAATCATTTCTAGTGGCAAACTATTCAAATTAATTTCTTTTATTTGTATTTTATTTTTAAAAAATTTATTTTATTTATACACACAAATATATAATATACCTATATAAATATGCATACAATAGTTGAATATAGATGTTTATATATATTTTATCTAGACATCACTGTATTTTTTAGAGATATATATACACAAATACATATATATGTGTCTATTTTCTTATTACATGTACGTATCTATATGTATCTAAATATATATATACGCACACAAATACATATATATGTTTATTTTCTTTTTACATATACATCTCAACATGTCTCTAAATATATATTCCTATATATTTGTATAACACTTTTATATATTTTTAAACATATATATATTTTTTGCATGCATTTATTTATACTTAATGTTTTGTTGTACATGCGACATAAACTAAATAAATTTATATCTAGGTTTAATTACTCATATTTATAATCTAATTTTTGTTCACCTATATAAATGTATATTTTTTCTAGTTCCTATTATTATTTAATTTATTTAAAGTAATAGTAATTTTAAGAAATTATAATTTTCTTCAAAGTACCTTAATTAAAAATACGGCTTTCTTTGAAATTCTATAGGTTTATTCTCCTATTTTAGAATAATTGTATTTAAATTGTTAATCCATTTTTATTTCTCTTTATTTAAATTAGAGAATATATTTATTTATTTTACATTCGTAAATAAATCACATAATTAAAAGATTTTATTTAACTAAGTATATGGTAGAATACAACTAACTGTTGCAAAAGGATTTTAGAATTTTTATTAACAATTTAGATCGTGTTTCTAATATTAAATTTTAACTAATTTTTATATATTGTTATATAAATATATAATTTAAACTAAAATATTGTATTAAAATAACTAATCACATTATTATTAAGTAAGAAATATTTTTCAAAAGAAACAAATAAATGTATCACATTAATTAATAAAAACCAGGCAATAAACGAAAAAAAATAATGAGAATATAGATATGGAATAAAATTTGTCATGTTGATCAAGCATTATACATAACAGAAAAAATTAATGATCGCATTTTTCATGAAGCCAAGTCTTTTGAACAAACGACAAGTTAGAAAGACTTGTCGTCCACCTCCTCTATTCCCAAAGCCTCTACAAATGCTGCCGCCAGCACCATAGATATTTGTGTATTATACTGTGAAGATGGCATGTGCATCTAGATTATAACTGAAAGTGGTGATCAAGCTCAGACTGATAATTAAAAAACATGATCATGCAGTCTAAAGTTTACGTATAGTCAACATAAAATCTGAAAGGTGAAACTTTGAATCTACGCAATAATTAAGCTAGAGTGATGATTAGGGCTATGCATTTTGCATATAATAAATGCAGTTGCGGTATTGACAAACCCTAAAATGACACTTGTAGCAATCAAAACAGACACAAGAGGTGCATTTTGCATTTTGGATCTCTTGTACACCCTCTGCAAGTTTTTCGACTTGCCCTTCCTTCATGAACGTTACAGTTTATCTTTTATAAACACATATATACACATTACTCAGCATAACATTAAGTGGATGTGCATACAAATATATACATATACAACCAAAATAATGATATAGATTTATCTCTCATAAGGCCAGTCAAGGCACCTCTACCTTTTATTAGCCAAAGGATCATGGTAGAGCTTGTAATCCCTAGTAGTGCAGTGGCAGAAATGTCGGACCTTTTTACACCTTATGCAGGTAATGAACTCACCCTGATGGAACTCCTACAACCAAAATAATGATATAGATTTATCTCTCATAAGGCCAGTCAAGGCACCTCTACCCTTTATTAGCCAAAGGATCATGGTAAAGCTTGTAATCCCTAGTAGTGCGGTGGCAGAAACATCGGACCTTTTTACACCTTGTGCAGGTAATGAACTCACCCTGATGGAACTCCTACTTTCCACCAATGAGCCTTCATTGTTGTTTAGGTTTACAACAAGCTTGTAGTATTTGATTTTGTACTTCTATAGAAATAGGAGATCTTGTAGGTATTTCTTATATAAAGGTCGTGAGACAAATGAAAAATTGAATGATTTTTTACTTCTATTCAAATAGGAGATCTTGTACGTATTCCTTCTCCCTATGAAAGTCATGGAACAAATGACAGATAGTCAAATAAGTAAACTAAGTTACAAAGATATCAAAAAAATTATTATCTTAATATTAGTTCTTTTTATCACAAGATTTAATGTTTTGGAATAGTACACATTGAATCACTAATTACATCTCTATGCCACCAATCCCTAATATTAATTGATAATTCCCTCTTTTATATATTTATATATTTACAAACATCCATTTTTATATAATGTGAGTAAAAATTTGAGACTAGAAATTGGATTTAAGGCTAAAAATTATGTTGAAAATTAATAGACAACATAATATAAGGAAAAAAAATATTGACTGTGAGCTAAGAGGAAGAGAGAACAAATTAATTACTTGAATAAACAACTTTCAAGGAGGATGAATTTTTTATTTTTAAGCTCTAATAGGCCATGTGGTGTAATAATTCTTTTATGTATAATTATCTTTTAAAATTTCGTACAAGGTTACTAATAACTTAAAAATAACTTAAAAAACTTACAAATGTATCACATTACTTAAACTTACAGATAAGTAATAAGTTAAGTTAATTTTGTATGAGTATCAATCATTTAAAAGGCTCACAAAATACTAAATGTTAGATCATATAAAACTTTAGTTTACAGTTTAAAATATTATCATTATCAACTTATATTTTTTATATTATACTATGTATGATGTTAAAAGATATTTTAGAATTTTTATTAACTATTAGATCGTATTTTCGATATTAAATTTTAACCGATTTTTATATATTGGTATATAAATATATGATTAAACTAAAATATTACATTACACTAACTAATCGCATTATTGTAAAGTATAGTAATTTTTTTAAAAGAAACAAACTTGTATCACATTAATTAATAAAAATCACACAATAAATGAAAAGAAATTAGCGATGAAATAAAAAATTTATCATGTTGACCAAGCACTTTACTAAATCAGAATCTTGATATCCTGTATGGATTTTATTGAAGTTCTCTTAAACAATGGTATTATGACAAAATCAAAAAAATAAATTCAACTTTACCACACACTTCTTTTATATACACCATACGTGTACATAAAAAATGTGAAACTTCTGTAGCTTTGAATTTAAAAAATTGGCTAATTTTTGTAACGTAGTTTTTGTTCTTAAATCACTATTTTAACATAAAAATTTATTAAGTGATTGTGATCCTCTAAGTTTTGTTTCTATAATTTTTTAACAAAAATTTATGGTGTCATAATTGTATGGTCAACAAATTTATTTATATTATAAAGGACTTAACACTTAATTATCTAATTTTAATCAATTATCAAGGTAATAACTTTACATACATACGTATGTATAGTGTGGTAAACAAATGTGAAGAAGGTAGACTTGGTTAAGAGTTATCAAAAAATTGGTCTTCTAAATATAAAAATTACAAAATTAAAAAATATTAATAGAAAATATTCCAAACTATTTCCATCTATCTCAATTTCCTTCATTCACTTTTCCTTTGGATCTTCATTATTTTAATAGCACTAACCATCTTAATCCAGAATTTTAAATTCACATAAAACTCATCTTTTAAAAATTAAAAAAAATATTGTAAAATTGTATAAATTGTTAGATGATTTTTTAGATTATAAAGACCAGAAGGTTGAGTTTTTGTTGCTTATAATTCAAAAAATATATTACAGCGTGATAAACTTTTAACATAATCTGAACAAAATTATTTCATACTTTTTAAAAAAATGGCTAATAAGTTCTTCTGCACAAAAATTAAATTTAAAAGTAAATTTTATTTGAAATTACTCATTTTATACTATAATAGCAGCCATAGAACTAATAAAATCAATATCACTAGTATTTTATATAAATTAAGTAAAATATCCAATAAGTATAATAAAATCAAGTCCCAAATAGCCATGCATTCGTCATTTAAAAAATCACATCCTAAATAACATCAATTCTTTATTTACTTTAAATAGTTTATGATTCTTTATTTGAGTTCAAAGATTTCATAAGTTTTAGTATAAAATAAGAATTATATTTTTCATAGCCTGCACAAAATTATCAGACTTGCACATTTATTCTCTTCTCATATTGTAATTGTTCTTCCATAATTAGTTAGTCATCTTGATTGATGCAAAGAAGAAGTATCGTAAAAAGTTGGTTACCTTCTCTATGTATTTTACATTGTTATCGTTATCGACTTATGATTTTATATTACACTATACTTTGAGTAGGATGTTAAAAGGTATCTCAAAATTTTTATTAACGATTAAATCAAGTTTTTAAAGTTAAATACTAACCAATCTTTATATAATGGTATATAAATACATTATTTAAAGTAGAGATATTATATTAAAATATCTAATCACATTATTGTAAAGTACAATCGACTTTGTTTTGTAATGTGGCTTTTTACCTTATCCGTGGTTATAAATTATCTCAATAAAATTGGCTTTTTTGACTTTTAAAAAAATAAATGAAGAATAAGTTTTTTAGCACATGGATTAAAATTTAAAAGTTAATTTTAATATAGCTGGCGACCATAAAATTAGTTAAATCAATATTTTTAATTATTTTATATATATTTAGTTAGATATCACATAACTATAATAAAATTGCGTCTCAAATAAAGAGTGGCTTCTTCATTTAAGTTAAAGATTTCAAAAAATGAAACTACTTTCCAAGTAGCCATAGATTCTTCATTTTAGTTTGAAGATTTTAGAAGTTATAGTATTATAAAATCTATATTTTTCTCGGCCTATATAAAATACTCAATCGTATGTCATGTATTCTCCAATTACATTTCAATTGTTCTTCAATTAAACTTACTCTCCTAGACTGGTGCAACAAAGAAGTATAGTGAAAAGTTGATTTTCCAAAGCCTACATAACCTCTAAAGTTATTTATTATAGATTAAATTTAAGGGTATGCACTTAACTTCCATTCATTCGAAGAAAGAAAAAAAATAAGTTTCTTTCCATTTTTCTTAATCTTTAGGCACAAATTTAAAATGTAGACATTCCATGTTAATATTTTCTACAATCTAAATCTCAGGTCATAAGGTTATGGGACCCAAGACCATGTTGCATTCGTTCCTACTCAGTAAGGCTTCACTTGTGTTATCCATACTAAAATTCTTTTCCATTAATTTTATTGTAGATGTGCTTTTTTGGATGGTTTTCTTTCGATAAATAACTAAATATATGGATAAAATAAAAATATTACTATAGTTAAATGGCTTTAATTTTGTTCACACATCTCACTGGAAGCTTTAATAGAAGAACAAGCTTGATATGTTTTTTCCTTATCGATACAAGATTAAGTTTAACAAGATATCATGTTACAAGTTTGAAGAGCATAAAATAGAGCTAGTGATGTTTTTTCTGAGAAAAACAATAAACTTAGAAATTTGGTTCTTATAACTCTTAATATAAATGTTCTTAAAATTTATCGTAATGTTGCATATTATTGTTGCAAGATTTTCTATGCTTTCATCCATTTTTCCTTTGCAGGGCATTTAAGAGCCTCATTTATATTTCTTGGCTCTTCTTCATCTTCTAGAGTAACTAAGAATATTCTGCCTTTAATCTCAAAATTGTGATGAGGAACACTTTTTCTATTAGTTCGACGTATTTGAGATTCTTTTAAGTTACTCCCACTATGACAGACTTCCATACTTGGGCCCACCATTGGTTGTGATTGGGTTTCAATTGAAACAAGTTTATTGAATCTTGTATCACTCCCACTCAAATAGAGTGGGCCCATTTATCCTTGTAGGGTGGAAACATTTTGGCCTTCAGTTTCATATAGAGATAAGTCTTGACCTATCTCACATTTTTTAGGAAAATCATTCTATAAGAATATGACATCTCGTGATTCAAATTCAGTTACATGACCATTTTCTTGTGTGCCTATCAACACGTATCCTTTTGATTGTTCGAAATATCTTATAAAGATACTTTTCTTCCCTCTTGGACTTAATTTTCCATATTTGTGGGAAGATTAATGAATATAGGTGGCACAACCATAAGGTCTTACAAAACTTAGGTTTGATTTTTTGTTAGGCCATAACTCATATGGTGTGGTGGTAACTAATTTTGAGGGTACTCAATTAAGGATATATGTGGTAGATAATAATGCATCAGCCTAAAAGGTAATTGGCAAATTAGCTTGTCATCGTAGATCTAACCATTTCAAGCAAGGTTCTATTTCTTCTTTCTACAACACCATTCTATTGTGATGTTGCTGGAATAGTTAAGTAATGTTCTATTCCCATTTCATCATAAAATTCTCTGAATTGATTAAATAAATATTCTTGTCCTCTATGGTTCTTAAAGCTTTTATTTTATTATCTAATTGATTCTCAACTAAATTCTTATATTTTTTAAAGCAACTGAAAGATTCAGATTTATGAGATATCAAATAGACATAACCGAATTGATTATAATCATCTATAAATATGATAAAATAAATAGCACCATGTCTTACCCTCATATTTATTGGATCACATATGTTAGAATGAATAGTTGCAATGGAGTATTTGCTCTTATGGCTTTTCCAACTGGTTTTCTTGTTTTTTTCAACTTGGCAATACTCACAAGTAGACAATTCTACTTTTTTTATATTTTCTAATAATCCCTCTTGAGCTAATCTATTCATTCATTGTTGACCAATGTGGCCAAGTCTAGCATGCCAAACATTCACATCAATTCCAACACTATTAGAAGATGTAAATAAGGAAAAACTAATATTATAAGAACTATAGTCAACATCCAAAACAATAAAACCATATAGCAAATAACCATGTCCATAATATCTTGTTCCTAAATACAAGCTTACACCACTAGGTTTAAAATTCAAACTGAAAATGAGTTTAAGTAAAACAAACACATAAATTAAATTCTGGTGAATTTCCAGAGCAAACAGCACATCATGTAGGAATAGGGTTCGACTCTTCATTCTTTGGATTCACATGATTGTCTGACACGCAGATCCGATCGCTACATGTCACCTATCGCATACACCAGATCCGCCACGTCCTCTTCTCTCTTTGCTACTCTCTCTTCTTTCTCTCCCTGAACCAATTTCTCTTTCTTTCATTTTTCTTTTTCTTCCCTTTTGTAAGCGGGAATAAGAAAACTCCTCCATGCCTTACATCCTTCTTCTACAGTGAGTTTCAGAGGCATTGTTCCTAATCCATACAAGATTAAGTTTAACAAGATATTAGGTTACAGGTTTGATGAGAATGAAATAGAGTTGGTGAAGTTTTTTCTGAGGAAAACAATCAACTTGGGAATTTGGTTCTTGTTACTCCCAAGAAAAATGCCTTAAAATTTATTATAATGTTGCATATTATTATTGTAAGCATATGAGCCTTCGAACAATATTGATCGTATGTTGATTTAAATTTGACATACAATTGTCTACTTACTATTTTTTTTAACGAACTATGATAAATGAATCTAATACATTTAATTTAAGCATATTAGATTGAATTACTAATGAGAGATATTAATTCAATATTATTAATCCCATTAAAAGAAAGATTTTGTTTTAAAGAGTGATGAAATGTTATATAATAGAGATAGTTTTTAGTGATAGCTAAGACTTTATAGTCACTTCAATAGAACTTTGAGAAAATTTATTCTGCTTGTTTTACCATTTATATATGATATACTAATTTTTTAGGCTGAGACGATCTTTGACCATGCACCATTCTTTGGTGGTGGCTTACTACCAATCTATTTAATCATTTTATCTTTTATCTCTCAAAGATATTTAATGATCTCATTTTTCTAAAAGTCAAGAAATTGAGTATTAGGAAAAACATCGAATTCTTTGAAGAATCATTATGTTTTTCGGAAATAATATCTGTATTTGTTTAAATGAAAGCTAATAATATATCACTAGTTTTTACTAAATCAGATTCATTATATCATTTAAGGATTTTATTAAAATTCTCTTAAATAATAGGATTATGATAAATCAAAAAATAAATTCAAGGATACTTCACACTTCTTTTAATTATACTTTATATATACATATTTACAAATATAAATATGCCTACTTAAGCAATATATAGCATTATTGTTAGAGAATTTTTGAGATAGAAAAAGAATATACATATATACATATATATATATCCTCTATTGTCCTTTAGTTATTCTCTCATTAATTCCAAAGAGTTTTCTTTCTCTTCTCCAAAACCCAAAATTTCAAGTTTAATCATCACCCATCATACAAGAACAAGCACTTTTGATAAGAGCATCCAATGCATGGCCACCACAGAACCTGAACAAACGATGACTAGTTAAAGAGCCTTGTCATCCATGACCTCCATGCCCAGAGCCTCTGTAGATGCTGCTGCCAGTACGGTCAGGATTTATGTATTATGCAGTTGAAGATGGCACCTACATCTAGATTCTAGTTAAAAGTGGTGATGAAGCTTGAGCCATTAATCAAAAAACATTATCATGCATTCTGGAGTTTACATATAGTCGATATAAAGTCTGAAAGATGAAACTTTGAATATGTGTAATCATTATGTCAGTGTGATGATTAGGGGAGATTAGGGTTGTGCATTCTACATATAATAAATGCATGTGCTGCACTGACAGTCCCTAAAGCGACACTTGTAGCAACCAAAGGAGACATAAGAGATGCAATTTGCATTTTGGATCTCTTGTACACCTTCTGCAAGTTTTCTAACTTATCCTTTCTTAATCACCATAATTGTTTATCTTTTAGAAACATATGTATACACATTACTCTACATAACATGTAAAGGATTTGCACATAAATATATACATATACAATAAAAAAAATGATAACGGTTTACCTCCACATTTTATTAGCCAAAACATCATGGTAGAACTTGTAATCCCTAGTTTTCCGAAGGCAGAAGAGTCGGTACTTTTTACACCTTGTGCAGGTAATGAACTCGCTCTGATGGAATTTCTACTTTTTTACCAATGAAGGTTGATCTATTGTTTAGGTCTACAACAACTTATAGTATTTAATTTTGTACTTCTATACAAATAGGGGATCTTGAACATATTCGTTCTGCCCATAAAAATCATAGGATAAATGAAAAATTGAATGATTTTTTACTTCTATACAAATATGATATCATGTAGGTATTCCTTCTATCTATAAAAGTCGTTTGATAAATGATAAATGCTCAACAAGTAAACTAAGTAACAAAGTTATAAAAGTAATCAGTAACTTAATAAGAATTTATTTTATCACAAGACTTGACATTTTAGAATAGTACACATTGAATTGCTAATTGCATCTTTATGCCACCAATCCCACCTACTTATTAGTATTTGATAATTCCATCTATTATATATATATGCATCCATTTATACATAATGTGAGAAAAAACTTGAGGCTAAAAATTTTCGAAGAGGATAATCCACAAGATGTGGTGTTCGAATTGGAGGCTCTTAAACCTTAAGAGAGCAATGCATCGTGTGTTGACTTTCCTATTTTTGACATAGAACTTCTACCTTCTATTTGCAAGCACCAAAATTGGAGCTCAAACTGCCACCTAAACATTTGAAATGTGTGTTATTGGGAGGATATGAGACCCTTCTAGTCATAAGCTTTAACAAGCTAAGTAGACTATAAGAAGACAAAATGATTTAAGTGTTTAAAAAGTAACAATGTCTATCCTAGGACATTAAACAAGGGTGTTTGATGGGAGGCAACCCATCGATTTTTCTTCATTCTTTTTTAATTTTCATTATTTGCATTAGTGAATTTAATTTATTTATAACATTTTTCTTTGAGTTAACATGAGTTCTATGGTGATTAGAATGCAAGGATAGGAAATTCAGGTGCTGCAGTAGGAACAAAAGCCAAACTCTAGAATAGCCGAACAAACCTTTCCCAAGGCTTGTGTTTGGCCCATAAGACCCAGTCGTGTGCTCAAGAGATAAGACCATGTGACATGCCTCATCCATATAACACAACTATGTGTTACCACCAAAGTGTTTCTATGAGGGAAACACGGTCGTGTGCTTGCCCAACATGGTAGTGTGTTAATCTACACATAAGCCTTGCCCAAGGCTTGTACCACACTTTTAAGACACGGCTGTGTGTTACCACAAAAGTAGTTTTATGAGGGAAACATGGTCGTGTCGTGTCTACAACAAGGAAATCAATGGAATCCCAAGAAAAATATGGTTATGTGCATGCCTGACATGGCCATATGTCATTCCCCACATAAGCCTTGCCCAAGACTTATATCACCTGACAAAATATTTGGGGTTTCTCAAAAACTGATGTTTCCCAATGTGTCCTCCCTCTAAGTCAAGTAACAAGGGGAGTTAATCTGTGACTTTATTTTTATTGTTCATTGTTGGGGACAATGTGTAGTTTCAGTGTAGGGAAGAGGCATTCTACATTCTGCATTCTGTATCTTAGGTAGCTAGTTTTTCTTTTTAACATCTAATTCTAGGTATCTAGACCTTGCCTAATTTTTGCCACACCACACATACACCTCCAACAATTTATTTTTGCTCCAATCTTCAAAACTATGTATATTATTTTTAAACAACTCTAATGGGGCATTTCAAAAGTCGATTTGCACCTATAACCATCTCCTATAAATTTTAGCATATTTTTTTATCTTTTCACACAATAAATGGTTATCTTTGATTACATACTGAGAATGACTTGTTTGAGAGTTGCTTATAAAAAAAAATAATTAATTTTCTCTTATTTTTGAATGAATTTCAATACTCAGAAAGAACTCCTCTACAACTTATCTGGAATTGTGCGCTTTAAATGAATAAATCAAATTATTTATTATGTGAGAGTGAGATGGAGTGTAAATACACTCACTTTGAAAATCAGTTGGAGTAAAAGTGTGAGATAGAGCATAAAACACACTCAGAATAAAAGGGAGAAAAAGAAGACAACACGAATAATAATCTACTCCTCTGGTCAAATGACTATGAGTAGCACTAGTAGCCATTTGAAACTGGTGAATCAACTAAGTAACTAGGTGCATTCATCATAAATGTTTGCCCTCGCATCAAAAGGTTAGTGATATTTCAAGCAAGCAAAGGTGCTCAAGGTTTTCTATTTTTAGCATGGACCAATTGCATGAATCTTTATATCTAAAAAAGTTTAGTGTCTATTTTACTAGATATTGGCTATTCCCCTTAATGAAATTTTTGTGTGCTAAGTTTGCAAAACTCTTTTATGTAGTGCTTGGATGTTGTCAAAGTGGTTATTCATTTATGTGGTTCCATAAAACTCAAGCCTATAAATTACTAGTTGATGGTTATTCTTGTAACTTGATGATTGAGGTGTAACATGTGGGTTGTGATGAAATGATTTGGAGTAAGTAAGTTGAAGGTGAAGAGATGAGGATTGATGGAGTGTATTGTGTAGTGCTTGAGGGCAAGCACAAGATAAGTGTGGAGGAGTTTGATAGTGCCTAAAAATGACATCATTATCACCCACTTTTGGATTGTTGAACTTGATGGTATGTTATTTAATCCGAGTTGCATCACAGGTTATAAGGAGGAAACTTGGAAAAATAGCATGAAAAGAGGAAGAGTTCGTGAAAATTATCATCTGCCTTGGGCAAAGCTTCAGTCCTACCTCAGATAACTTAGCCTTGAGCAAGGCTAAGAGTTGCGCATAGTAGTAGATTTAAATTAAAACGTGTGCTTTTTAAATATGTAATAGGGATATCATTCAAGCCAAGATTTGAGGTCAAAAATAAAGGGGAAGATACTCTAGAAGGCTTGCGATAAGCCCAAAATCAAGGAAAATGATCCTAATCAAAAAAAGAAGAAAACTCTATCTCCTTTTCTATAAAGAGGGCGACTATCAAAGTAGAGTCATCATCTCTCTTCTTCTCGACGTCACACACAATAACTTCAACTACTTCTATAATTTTTTCTTCATCTTTCTTGTGTCTTCTACTCTCCAAGAACTCATTTGTGTTAAAAAGCCCACCATGAGTGGCTGATTTATTTTTCTTTTCCTAGTTAATAGATCTAGCAATATCTAGTAATGTATTTGTGAGATCTAATTGAATTAATTTGAGTTTTATTTCAAAGTTGATTTTTATTTACTTCCTACACTTATATATATTTATTGTTTTGAATCTGTTTGAATAGGGCCCATCATATGAGAAGAGAAATTGCAAGAAGATAGTTGAACCCCTCAAATTCGTAATTATTTGAATGGTTTCAACATCAAGTAGCAATCAGTGTTGCACTAAGGAGGTAAGTATTCTAGTTGATTAGTTCTTACGGATGAATCCGACAACTTGAATAAGGTCCTACTAGCACTCAAAACTATTGACATGTTAAATTATGTGGGTGTTTCCATGATTACTTGGTAGCAAAGAATAACTAATGAATATTTCTTGATTGGTTTAGGAATAAAGAAGGATTGGTTGTCGAAACATTTCTGACAACAATAACTGATTTGCCATATTTTGGTTAAAACGCACCCTTGCATGTGTGATCAATTACATTACTAGAGCTAACTATTTCATCGACTAGGAATTCTTCTTATAATTGTTTTAGTTTCTAATTTACAGCCAAGAGTTTGTTTAATATTATTCTACTCACTACTTACTTTATATTTTGTGTATTTGATTCTACAAACCCTCACTTATTTGCGTTTTACTCGTTTGTTAAGAAATAAAATTAGTTTCCAATTTTCTGTGGATTGCCTTCTTACCACTATTACAATATTGGTTTATTGGTTAATTAGGAATTTATTTTTGGTTGATTCGGCACTCATCAAAATTTTTAACATTATCTCAACAAAATTATTTCTTACTTTTCAAAGTAAATGGCTAATAAGTTTTTCCATATAAATATTAAATTTAAAAATAAATTTTAGTTAAAGTGACTCATTTATACTATAATGGCAGTCATAAAATGAATAAAATCAATGTTCATAAGAAGTTTATATAAATTAAGTAAATGGCTAATAAGCTGAATGGCTTCAATTTCCTTTACACATCTCACTTGGAGCTTCACTAGAAGAATGAACTTGATATGTTTGTTCCTGATCCATACAAGGTTAAGTTTAACAAGATATAAGGTAACAAGTTTGATGAGATGAAATAGAGCTAGTGAAGTTTTTTTCGAGAAAACAACCAATTTGGAAATTTGGTTCTTGTAACTCTTAAGAAAAATGTTCTTAAAATTAATCGTAATGTTGCATATTATTATTGCAAGCTTTTCTATTATTGACATATAATTGTGCATTTACTAGGAAGTGATAAGATGTTATATAAGAGATAGTTTTTAGTGATAGTTAAGACTTTATAGTCACTTCAATAGAACTTTGGAAAATTTTCTTCTAATTTTTTACCATTTATATAGGATACACTAATTTTTTAGGCTGAGACGATCATTGACCATGCAGCATTCTTTGGTGGTGGCTTACTACCATTCTATTTAATAATTTTATATTTTATCTCTCAAAAAAAAAATAATGATCTCATTTTTATAGAAGCCAAGAATTTTGAGTATTAGAAAAAACATCCAATTCTTTAATAAACCATTATTTTTCAAGAAATAATATCTGTATATATTTAAAAGAAAGCCAATAGCATATCATTAGTTTCTACTAAATCAGATTTTTTATTTCATTTAGTGATTTTAGTAAAATTCTCTTAAATAATAGGATTATGATCAATTAAAAAATAAATTCAAGGATACCTCACACTTCTATTAAGTATACTTTATATGTACGTACTTTAAAAATTTAAATATGCCTACTTAAACAATATGTAGCATTATTATTAGAGAATTTTAAGATAAAAAAAGAATATACATATATACATAAATACACATATATATACTCATTGTCCTTTAGTTCTTCTCTCATTAATTTCAAAGAGTTTTCTTTCTCTTCTCCAAAACCCAAATTCGAAGCACAAATTTTCAAGTCTAATCAGGACCCATCATAGAGCAATAAACACTTTTGATAAGAGCTTTTAATGTATGGCCACCACTGAACCTAAACAAACAATGACTAGTTCGAGAGCCTTATCGTCCACCACCTCTATGCCCAGAGCCTCTACAGATGCTGCCGCCGGCACTGTAGGGATTTATGTACTACGTCATGGAAGATGGTGCATGCATCTAGATTCTAATTGAAAGTGGTGATCAAGCTCAAGTTATTAATCAAAAAACATAATCATGCAGTCTGAATTTTACGTATAGTCGATATAAAATCTAAAAGATGAAACTTCTAATCTCCGTAATCATTAAGCTAGAGTGAAGATGGGGAGATTACGACTGTGGATTCTGTAGATAATAAATGTAGTTGCAGCACTGAAAATCTCTAAAGTGACACTTGTAGCAACAAAAGTAAACACAAGAGTTGCATTCTGCAATTTGTATCTCTTGTACACCCTCTGCAAATTTTGCGACATACCCTTTTTCATCAACATCACAGTTTATCTTTTAGAAACACATATATACACATTACCGAACATAACATGTAGTGGATTTGCAAATAAATATATACATATACAACCCAAATAATGATAAAGGTTTACCTCTCATAGGGCAAGTCGGGGCATCTCCACCTTTTATTAGCCAAATCATCATGGTAGTGCCTGTAATCCCTAGTTGTATGGAGGTGAAAGAGTTGGTCTTTTTTACACCTTGTGCAAGTAATGAACTCTCCCCGATGGAACTATTGCTTTTTGCCAATTAGCCTTGATCTCTTGGTTAGGTCTACAGTAAGTTATAGTATTTAATTTTGTACTTCTATACAAATAGAAGATCTTGTATGTATTTCCATAAAAGTCGTGGGACAAATAAAAACTTGAATAATTCTTAACTCTTATATAAATAGGAGATCTTATGAGTATTCCTTCTACCTATAAAAGTCGTCTGACAAATGATTAACACTCAATTGAGTAAATTAAGTTACAAAATTATAAAGTTATCAGTAACTTAATAGCAGTTTATTTTATCATAAAACATGACCTTTTGGAATAGTACACATTGAATTGCTAATTGCATCTCTATGCCACCAATCCCACCTACTTAATATTAGTTGATAATTCCATCTTTTATACATATATTTATATGCATCCATTTATACATAATGTGAGGAAAATTTGAGGCTAAAAATTAGTTTTAAGGCTAAATATTTTGGTGAAAATGAAGAGACAACATAATATGAGGAAAAATAAAAGTAGACTATGAGCTAAGAGGAAGAGAGAACAAATTGACTACTTGAATAGAAAAGCTTTCAAGGAGGATGAATTTTTCATTTTTAAGATCTAATAGATAATGTGTTGGAATATTTTTTTTACATATCATTATTTTTTAAAATTTCCTACAATGTTAGTATAAGTCGAAGCTAACTCAAAAAATATATAAATATATTACATTAATTAAACTTATAATATCAGTAATAAGTTAAGTTAATATTAGAAAGTAAAATTTGTATGAGTATACAATCATTTAAAAAGCTCACAATGTGCTAAATGTTGTGACCATATAATCCTTTAGTTTAAAATTTAAAATGTTATCATTAGCGACCTATATTTTTTATATTATACTATGAAGAATGTTATAATGTATTTTAGAATTTTCACTAACAATTATGTCATATTTTTTATGTTAAATTTCAACTGATTTTTTATATATTGGTATATAAATATATGATTTAAACTAAAATCTTGCATTAAAATAATTAATCGCATTATTGTGAAGTGTACTAAATTTTTCAAAAGAAACAAACAAATGACTACATTAATTAATAAAAACCACGCAATCAATGAAAAGAATAAATGAGAATTAAGGGATGAAATAAAAGATTTTGCATGTTAATCAACCATTCATACTAAAAAAAAAAGAATTAATCATCACACTTTTCATGAAGCAAGACTTTTAAATATTAGAAAAAAATCTAATTGTTTAATAAACAATTCTTTCTTATAAAATAACAAATGTATTTGAAAACCAAAAAAATCCGGTTACATATCAACATCTTTTACCAAATTAGAATCTACACACACATGTTTGTACAATATGGTAAAGAAATGTGAATAGGGTAGACTTGGTTAACTGTTATCATTAAATTTGTCTTCTAAAGACAAAAATTACGAAATTAAAAAATAGTTAGCAGAAAATATTCAAAGCTATTCCATCTATCTCATTTTCCTTCCTTCACTTTTCCTTTTGAGCTTTATTGTTCCAGTAGCACTCACCATCTTCATCTATAATTCTCAATTCTCATAAATCTCATCTTCTAAAAATTGAAAAAAATATCGTAAAACTATATAAAATTGTTAGAGAATTTTTTATATTAAAAATGGCAGAAGGTCGAGTTTCTATTGCTTATAAATAAAAAAAATATGTTGCAGCATGAAAAACTTTTAACATATCTCAACAAAATTGTTTCTTACTTTCCAAAGTAAGTGGTTAATAAATTTTTCTGCACAAATATTAAATTCAAAAGTGAATTTTATTTGAAGGGACTCATTTTGTACTATAATAGTAGCCATAGAACTAATAAAATCAATGTTCATAAGCATTTTATATATATTAAGTAAAATATCTAATAAGTATAATAAAACGACATCCCAAATAGTCATGGATCTTTATTTAGGAAATTACATTTTAATTAGTCACAATTCTTTATTTCCTTTAAATTGTTTCTGATTCTTTATTTGAGTTCAAAGATTTCATAATTATAATATAAAATAAGACTAACGTTTTTCACAGCCTGCACAAAATAATCAACCCTACATATTTTCAAGTCTAATTCTCACCCATTATACATCAACAAGCACTTTTGGTAAGAGCATCCAATGCATGGCCATCACAGAACCTGAATAAACGATGACTAGTTAGAGAGCCTTGTCGTCCACAACCTCTATGCCCAAAGCCTCTATAGATGCTGCCGCCAGTACTGTAGGGATTTGTTTACTACCGGGTAGAAGATGGCACGTGCATCCAGATTCCAATTGAAAGTGGTGATTAAGCTCGAGTTGTTAATAAAAAAAATGATCATGCAGTCTGAATTTTACGTATAGTCGACATAAAGTCTTAAAGATGAAACTTTCAATCTGCGTAATTATTATACCAGAGTGGTGATTAGGGGAGATTAGGATTGTGTATTCTACTTATAATAAATATAGGTGCAGCACTGACAGTCTTTAAAGCGATTCTTGTAGCAACCAAAGTAGACACAAGACGTGCATTAAGGATCTTTTACCTCTTGTGCACCATCTAAAAATTTTACAACTTGCCCTTTCTTCATTAGCATCATAGTTTATCTTTTAGAAACACATATATATATTATTCAGCATAAAATATAGTGGATTTGGACATGAATATATACATATACAACCAAAATAATGATAAAGATTTACCTCCTATAAGGCCAGTTAAGGCACCTTCACCTTTTATTAGCCAAATCATCATGGTAGAGCTTGTAATCCCTAGTAATGTGGGGGCAGAAGCGTTGGTCCTTTTTACACCTTGTACAGGTAATGAACTTGCCTCGATAAAACTGCTGCTTTCCACCAATGAGTCTTGATTTGTTGTTTAGGTTTATAGCAAGCTTGTAGTATTTCATTTTTTACTTCTATACAAATATGAGATCTTAGAGGTACTCATTATGTCCATAAAAGTCGTGGGAAAAATAAAAAATTGAATTATTTTTTACATTATACAAATAGGAGATCTTGTAGGTATTCCTTCTACCTATAAAATTTGTGTGACAAATGACAGATACTCAAAAAAGTAAACTAAGTCATAAAGTTATAAAGTAATTAATATCTTAATAGTAATTTATTTTATCACAAGATTTAACGTGTTAGAATAGTACACATTGAATTGCTAATTGCATCTCTATGACACCACTCCCACCTACTTAATATTAATTGATAATTCCATCTTATATATATATATATTTATTTATATGCCTCCATTTATATATAATGTGAGGAAAATATTGAGGTGAAAATGAAGAGACATAATAATGTGAGGGGAAAAAATATTGACTGTGAGTTAAGAGGAAGAGAGAACAAATTAATTACTTGAATAGAAAAGCGTCCAAGGAGGATGAATTTCTCATTTTTAAGCTCTAATAGACCATGTAGTGGAATAATTTTTTTTTATGTATAATTATCTTTTAAAATTTCTTACGAGGTCAGTAATAAATTAAAGTTATCTCAAAAAACTTACAAATGTATCACATTAATTAAACTTATAAGATCAGTAATAAGTTAAATTAATATTATAAAATAAAATTTGCACGAGTATTCAATCATTTTAAAGGCTCACAAGGTGTTAAATGTTGTGACCATGTAAACCTTTAGTTTACAGTTTAAAATGTTCTCATTTTTTACTTATATTTTTTATATTACACTATGTAGAATGTTAAAAGGAATTTTAAAATTTTTTTTAACAATTAGATCATGTTTTGGTATATAAATATATGATTTAAACTAAAATATTACATTAAAATAAGGAATTAAATTATTGTAAAATATAGTTGATTTTTTAAAAGAAACAAACAAATGTATCACATTAACTAATAAAAACAATGAAATCTATGAAAAGAAATAATGAGAATTTAGAGATAAAATAAAAAATTTAGCATGTTGATCAAGACTTCATTCTTAAGAAGGAAAAAATTAATGATCACATTTTTTTTAAAGCCAAGACTTTTGAATATTAGGAAAAATATCCAATTGTTTAATAAACTATTGTTTCTCATAAAATAACAAATGCATTTGAAGATAAAAAAAATCCGGTTAGATATCTGAAATTTCTACCGAATCAAAATCTTGATATCTTGTAAGGATTTTGATGGAGTTCTCTTATATAATATTATTATGGAAAAATCAAAAAAATTCAACTTTACCACAAACTTTTTATATAAATCACATGTGTACATAAAAAATTAGCTAATTTTTGTTACGTACTTTTTATTCTTAAATCACTAATTTAAAATAAAAAATTATCAAGTGATTGTGATATTTTAAGTTTTGTTTCTATAATTTTTTGACAAAACTTTATAGTGTTAAACTTGTGCGGTTGACAAATTTATTTATATTCTAAAGTAATTAACACTTAATTATCTAATCCTAATCCATTATCAAGGTAGTAACTATACATACATGTATGGTATAGTAAAGAAATATAAAGAGGGTAGACTTGGTTAACCATTATCATTAAACTTGTCTTTAAAGACAAAAATTATGAAATTATAACATAGTTAGCAGAAAATATTCAAAGCTATTTTCATCTATCTAATTTTCCTTAATTCACTTTTTCTTTTGAGCTTCATTATTCCAATAGCACTCACCATCTTCATCTAGAATTCTGAATTCTCATAAATCTCATCTTCTAAAAATTAAGAAAAAGTTATAAAACTATGTAAATTATTAAAGGATTTTTTAGATTAAAAGGACCAGAAGATAAAGTTTTCACTACTTATAATTCAGAAAAATAAAATGCGGCATGATTAACTTTTAACATTATCTCAATAAAATGGTTTCTTACTTTTCAAAGTAAATAGTTAATGAGTTCTTCCGCATAAAGATTAAAGTTAAAAGTAAATTTTATTTGAAGTGACTCATTTTGTCTTAATGGCAGCCATAGAACTAATAAAATCAATGTTCATAAGTATTTTATATAAATTAAGTAAAATATCTAATAAGTATAATAAAATCACGTCCCAAATAGTTATGGATTCTTTATTTAAGACATCACATTTTAAATAGTCACATTTAAATTTAAAAGTAAACAAGGGTTTAGCTTCATTTAATCTAAACTTCAGTGACAAATCTACTTCCAGAAATCATTGGTTTGACAAAAAAAAACTGTAACCCACTTTTGACAGTGTTGGAAACCCATATGTGTTTTCTAGTCATTTGAAGTTGATTTGTTCATGTGTGTAGGTTGTTGTTGAATTCTTCAAGAAGGTAAAACCTGTAGTAATATATTTTATACATGCAATGGTATTTTATAGATGCATTATGAATAAATTTAATTTTTAAATATGATCTCTGTTGCGATTTTAGTATTGAGTGAATGTGTGTGTGTGTCATGTGTCCATTTGGTTTAAAATCTATAAATTGGATGGATTTTTGTGTATACTTACATTTGATAAACTATTTATTGAAGGATGGTAAGATGGAAAAACATAAACGAATGGGGAATGTACGGGTTTGGAAAAGAAAAAAAAATGTATATATCTCCTTGTGGGTTAGTTTTCTACAAAGAGCAAAATTAGAATATATACATATAAAGTATACTTAAAAAAGTGTGAAGGTGTTTGTTGAATTTATTTTTTGATTTATCATAATCTTAATATTTAAAAGATTTTACTACAATCCTTAAATGAAATAAAGGATATGATTTAGTAAAAACTAGTGATATGAAATTAAATTTTTTTAAATATATGCAGATATTATTTTCTAAAAAATAATGGTATATTAAAGATTGGATGTCTTTCCAAATACTTAAAATTCTTGGGTTCCAAAATAATATGATCATTAACTTTTAAGATAGAAAAATAATATACATATAAATATATGGCTATTCTTCTCTCATTAATTCTAAAGAGTTTTCGTGCTCTTCTCTAAAACCCAAATTCCAAACACAATTTTTCAAGTCTAATTATAATCATCGTGCAGTACAAAGCCCTTCAAATAAGAGCATCCAATGTATGGCCACCAAAAAACCTGAATAAACAACGACGAGTTAGGAAGCCTTGTCGTCCACCACCTCCAAACCTAGAGCCTCTGCAGATGCTGTCACCACCACTGTATGGATTTGTATACTATACATTGGAAGATGGCATGGGCGTCCAAATTCCAATTGATAGTGTTGATCAAGTTCAGGCCGTGAATGGTCGGCAAGTCAACACCGAAACAATCAACATCTTGAAAGAGGTTCGTTTGAGAAAGAACTGACAAGGACATGCTTGCGCCTATGTCTTCATCTACTTTGACAGAGACACACACGATTTTGGCTTGCTAATTCGAGGATGGATTGCTAAAAGAGGATGATAGCACCATAAAAGACTTACTGGGTTTATATGTCCTACAAATGCTCTAGTTAAATTTGACATAAATATATACATACATGAATATTAACCTTGGTATGTCTATATATATATGTATATATAATACTAATATTCCTTTGGTTATCTAATTAATTAACCCATTTTAATTATATTTAAATCTACCATTTAGCCTATTTTAGTTAATCTTAAATTTAAAAAATACATCCATAAATTCATATAAAATATATAATATTCCTCTAATAATTCAACTAAACGAACCAATTTAATTATAATTGAAACTATGATTTAACCTATTTTAGTAAATTATAAGTTTACAGTTACAATTATAAATTCTTGCAAAATTATCCCACAAATTAAAGATTATCTTTGTTTTTGCAATGATATTATGATCCAAGGGGGAAAAAATACACCTCCTAAAAGAAGATTTGGGAAGAGTAGCAATAAGGACATTACAATTTTTTATATGTACTATATATGTATATATTTAACATGCCATGGACCATCCCCTGTCTGATAGGGCAATGACTCGAGCATACTTACTTAAATTACGAAAAATCAAGTTAGGTAAAATAACTTAACTATATTAATCATAATAAAGTCGTAGAAATGTTATATCCCTTAAATGTAAAACATAAACATATATTTGAGGCTCTAAATTTTCTTTCTTATATTATAAAACAAATGTACGAAATAATAACCTTAACCTCAGAGTCTAGTTTCTAAAACTTTTCTCCTTATAACCGCTCACTCTGCAACGGTATCTTCGTTATCTAAAGGGTGATAGGGGGTGAGATAAAATATTTCAATAAACAATATTATGGAGTCACAACATAATACATGCAGTATATAGTTTTTTTAACACACTACAAAAAAAAAACATATGTCGTATATTCTTTCAAAAACACAGATATACAAATAAGAAAAAAAAATACACAAATCAGAAAACAGATTCATAATTACTTTGTTGTATACTTCATCACTATTATGGAGGATCAATCAATTACCATACATTATGCAGGCACACATACTTATCACTGGTTTTTCATGTACCCAAACGTGGAACAACATACATGAGTACCTTAAAATGCTCCTCGAACACGGAATTGTTAGGGTACGCAGATCAAACTATTTCCCCACCTGAACAAGGAACAATTATGTTATGCGTACATATTTAACTTAACCAATACACCCGAACATGAAACAATATGTATGGCCATATTGAAACCTAGCATCATACAGGTCCTTTCATAATAACTTCTTTCCATAATGAGTGATGCACACATATCAAAACTACATTTTGAAAACAAAAAGCAAAATAACACTTAAATCGAAGTAAATCCTTAACAAATACTTACTTCACAAATACGAAAATACAAATTAAATTTTTTTCAAAAATATGTAACTTCAATAGTAAAAATGCATGAAATACTTCAAAGCTAATAGGTTAATGAATCCATAATATCCACTTACTTTAGGTTCTTAACAATCGTATTTCAAATCTTTCAATTTCTTTGTGGAGCTGTAACCATAATTCTTGCTGAGTTCTGGCTTTATTATGATATTTTTATCTCAAAAATCTAGCAGGATTTTGGGATTATTTTGGTCTCTTTCTTGACTAAAAAAATATCCAACACAATACCCATAAACTAATCCCACAAGTCAAAGAGAAACTGAACTTTAAAACTTAAGAAAATGCTTACCTTTCTAACAGTTTATAACCTTCTTTTAACCGTGAGCCTTTTTTTTTTCTCTTCCTCTTCCTTTGCTCTCACAAATTTAGTAGAGTTTTCTCAAGGTTTTTATCTAAAAACCTCGTAATACTCTCATAAAATCACACACCTCGTACTCCTTCTTCTTCCCTCACCTCTATGTTTTGCACTATTTTTCTCTCATCCATAATATCCCTTCTTTTATTCTCCCATCTTCTATTTATAAGAGTGGGGAGCCACGAGAGACAGCTTGCCACCATTCTGCCATACCACTTCATTTAAAAGTTGTCACCTTTCATCATGTCACTTTATCTAAAAATTTACCACTTTTCACATGCCGATTTATCTAAGAAGCTATCACTTTTCACATGCCACTTCATCTAAAAGTTTTCACTTTATGTTATGTCGTTTGATCTAAATGTTACCACCTTTTTCCATTAGGAAAAATATCTAATTTTTTAATAGACTATTGTTTTTCAAGAAATAACATATGGATTTGAAGACAAGAAAAAAATCCAATCGCATATCACAAGTATCTACTAAATCAGGTTCTTGATATCTTCTAAGAATTTTGATGAAGTTCTCTTATATAATAATATTATGAGAAAATCAAAGGGAGAATAAATAAGCTTGTAAATAATTAGTACTAAAGTGGGAAGAAAATAAAACAAAAGAGATTAATAATAATACTTAATTGTTGGGGTTGGGCTAATGGCTTAGAACAGTGAATGACACTGAATATTATAGAATACTTGTGGATCAAATGAAATTAAGATACACCTCTAAATTGGTAATAAATAAGGAAAGGAACAGCAAAATAAGCTAATTTTGGGAGGTTAAAATTTAAATACAACCCTTGTGGGTTGAAGGTCTAACTATGGAGTTAGGTGGGAAGTGTCAATTTAAATGTTTAAAATTTTAAAGAAAGAGAAATGTGTAATACAAATAAATCTAGGAAAGGAAATCATAACAAAAGTGAAATAAATCTTAAACAATATAGTCTTAATAATAAATTTCTAAATATAATTAAAAGTAACCAATATCATCCCAGAAGTAACAAATGATAAAAAGGAGTGTGGCCGTGAGAATGCCCGTGCCCGCGAAAAGTCCTGCAACTACGAGGAAAACTAATCATGCTGGTAATAGGTTTCACCTCTTCCCAAAAAAGAAACCGCAAGCAATTCCTTTTTGTTTCCTATTTTTTCTCAAATAGGAAAGTCCAAGAACATACAAGATGGGCTTGGGGAAATAGGAAACCAGATCCAATTGCCCATAAGTCCAATTACAAAAAGTTGGGCCAAGAAGTTTCAAAATACTTTTGATGGCAATCAAATCCACCAAAATAAAATCCTAATTAATCAATAAAACTAAAACATAGTAGTGGAAAGAAGGGTGGAATCTACAGGGAGTTGGAAATTAATTTTCTTCCTTAATCAATAATGGAAAAGTGAATAAGATGGGGGGTTTATCGAACTAAATACTCAAAACGTAAAATGAACAATAAGTAAAATGAAGTTGAGCAAAATCTCAACTGCAAGTTAAAATCTAAACAATTATAAAGAGGATTCCTAGTTAACAAAATTGCCAACTCCAGTAACGTAATTGATCATGCATGCAAGGATTAGTTTTATTTAAGGTATGACAAATAGGTTATAGTGGTAAAAAACATTCAAACTACAAATATTTTGTTATTTTTAAACTTGCCAAGAAACGTTCATTGATTAGCTTTTTCACTGTCAAGCAGTCCTGGGAATGTCCATGGGATTTAACTTGCTAAAAGTCTTAAAAACTAAAAAAAACGTGATTCAAGTTGCCAAATTCATCGGCATGAACTTGTAATCTAGATCACTTACCTCAGTATGGCACTAATCGCTTCTAAGTACCATAATCACGCAACAATTATGGATTTAAGAGATTTTACCAGCTATTTACTGCTTCTAGACACATCTGACGGGCCCTATCTAAATTAATTCAAAGCAACAAATACATGTAAACACAGGAAATAAATAAATACCAAGGATTGAACAAAACATGAATCAAATCAATTAGATCTCACAAATACATCACTAGAGTTCACCAAATCTTAACTAGGAAAAAGAAAATAAATCAACCACTCATGGTGGACTTTTTAACACAAATGAGTTCTTGGAGAGTAAAGAAAAGAAGAAAGATGAAGAAGAAAAAATTTGAAGAAGCAGCAGAAGTTGCTGTGTGCGACGTTAGGAAGAAGAGAGATGATCCTTCCACTTTGGCAGCTGCCTATTTTATAACCGTTGGGAGTCCAAGATTTCTTTTTTTTCTTCATTTTTGATCCTGTTCCTTGATTTCAATATATCTGTATCTTTACATAATGATTTCCTCATGATTTTTGGCCCTTGGATCATAACAAGGAGGATATCTCCTCAAATATTCAAAAAGCTTACTTTTTTTTAAGCGCACTGTAGGTGGATGTGCAAGCCTTAAGCAAGGTTTATTTTCATTGCACACGATCCTTTTAAATTTAAAAGTTGCCTTTACCTTGGCCAAGGCTTAGCAGGTCATAAATTGTGTCCCATTCTGCTTACTTTGCTGCAAGTCATGCAATTTAATGTTTTATGTTTGAAAAATAGCTACAATTCCTAAAAGATGGTTATAACTGCAATTCGATTTTTTTAAATCTCTCATTTGGGTTGTTTGAAATGATAGAGATAAATGAGAGGGTGTGAGTAAAAAATTGCTAGAGGTGCATTGAAAGGGTGTGAGTCAAAAATTGTTAAAGGCACATGTGTAGTGTAACTAACCTTGGGCAAGGCCAGTGTACCTAGAATCATGTGGTAGATATGAAACTAGCTATTTACGATGCTTAATGCAGTATGCAGGGTACTACTTCCCCTATGCTTAAACTACACATTATCCCTAATGTGTTGCAAGTTTAAGAGGAGGCAAACAAACAGAAAGTAGAACAGAAGATGAAAGGGAAAAATAAAAAATCATGAGTAAAGTAGAGAGAAGATGACTCCCATGTCTTCATCTATTGCGAGTTCATGTGTTTGAGTGTCTAGTTTGGGCGATCAATTATGTTAGGGCATCGATTTTCTCGTACAGTTTCCTCAAGGAGCCTCCATGTTGTGCAAGGTGCCATCTATCATGCGGATGTGCAGCAATGTGTGGTTCAAAAATCATTGAAGTTGGGCAGTGGAGGAGCTAGGGCTGCTTGCTATAGATTCTTCTATCATGTGGCATAAGAGGTCAAGGTGGGGTAAGGTAGGGGAGGCCATCTTTCAATTCTAGGAGGCCCATGTCACCCAAAGATTGAAGATCAAAAAGTTCCTAAGGGCAGGCTATATGTAGGTCAATCTCATCACCATCGAATTTGGTAGTGAAGGCAGCGATTCTGGTGATGACTGAGCCTAGGATTAACAAATGCTGAGAAGAGATAACATTAGCAAATTGTGATACGAACCAATACCCAAGGTTCACCTAGTGTCGCTAGTAAATACACAAAAGAAAGTACTGCTCTGTTTTAGAGATGATGCTTGGTGCGTCCCTATGACCTAAAAAAGAGTAAGACAAAAATTGTTAAATGTATTCCATGCATGGGTTACACAATTAGAGATATTTAGACTTACTGGGGTCATATGCATCGCTATGGTTGAGGCAAAATTCATCGTAGACAGTGGCTGGGACAAAGTCTTTGCAGAAATCATAGTATGGGTGATCTGTTTCCCATTCAAAGAACCCCAATGCATCATTAAATTTAGTAATGGAGAGTCGAAAATGCCTGCCTTGAAGACAGTAGGAGATGAGGTTTGGGGTGTGGAGATTGAATTTGGTCGACTTGTAAAAGTGGAAGGTGGTGTAAAATTCCCTGACTAGTTCGATGTAGGCAGCGGCTCCACTGCAATGAAGTTGGCTCAACTGATGGCGTAGACTAGATTCAAAATACCCTTTTTGATGATAAGGGTGTCAAGAGTGGGGTCCTGTATGGATTTGCTGAGAATAATAAGTAGTTTATAGATTTCCTCATACCGTTGTTTCTCCATATCATCCTCGAATGTGAGATGTCTTCAAAAGTCAATTTTCTTAGGTTGGTGGATGGGTTGGCCTCGACAAACTCAGGATCTCTTTGGCGCTCCCTCTTGTGTGCCTTTTTCTACAATGGGTTGACTAGGAGTAGTAAGAGGAGGGTCTCGATTTTTGGTCATTTGACCTATTCTGACATCGGGAGTGGTTATGTGCGTTGGTGTGAGTTGGAGATGTTAATTATGGGGCTTTAGGGAGTAGGTTTGCTACTTGTGAAGCTACTTATGTCTGTCAATGAAACAAGTACGACTGGTTGGGCTAGTTTGGAGGTTTCTTTGGTGCGAAGGTGTGTGAATGGCCAGAGGCCATTAGTTTTTTGAGCGAATCTCTTGCATCTCATTATCAGTGGTTGCTGAGGGTGGAGTGATGTGAGATTTATGGATGAAGAGTAGGAAGGGGAAGATTGGAGATTGAGAGGGCAAGGGATAGGAAAGGTTAGGGTTTGATATCAAGGGTCGGTGTTTGAAATTCAAAGTAGGACCCAAGTGGCAATAGCTTTGGGAAAGGGAAGTTTAAGTTTTACTTATGGTTTTTTTTATTTTCTTTAAGTAAGGCCTGTGTATCTTTCACTAGTTGAGTGTAAGCCTAGGGCAAGGATTAGGATGGTTTAGTCTGTGACATCCCAAATGTTATTCAAGGCATGAGGGTGTCAGATACAGAAACAGATTACGAGTGCATGATAAAGATTATATCAAGCGGACCAAATTGGTACAAATCTCGTACAAAATATATGAGTTTCAATTACATATATATATATAACTAATGCCAGAAGTGGCAACAAAATATAAAATATCAAAATACAAAAAGGGCTACTTCTATCATTATGCTATTGAACTCATTAGAGTGTGGGAACAATCATGCACTCAAGGTTTGTTGATCCATGGGATCCTCATAAACTTCAAGGGGTAGGTCAGTGGAAAGTTCCTCACTATCTTCCTCATCTAGGGGGCGCATGGAAAGAGTGAGTTTCATATGCTCAGTAAAAAAAATAATATTTAAATAATAACATAAGATTTAAAAGGTGAATAATTATATCACAAATTCTTACCATTAGATCTTGTCAGAGTATTATCCTGCATTATGAAAATAATTTATTTATTAAGAAAATGTTATAGTCACCACAATAAAAATCAAACATCATACTTGACAATAGAGAAAATCAAATAAATCATGAAATGCTTAGATTTTTGTATCATGCTTCGCAAAGTCGTTCTGACTTCTATCTTTGAGGGCAGATATGGATTTCCGACTACCCATGTAGAGTAACTAGATTAGATATAGATAACATCAATTTGCTTAGGCACATTTCAAGCTTGCTAAACCATGATATGACTATGACCACAGCAGTATCAACCATAGTGGTCCTATTAGATATTCTATAGCCACGGCAGTACTTAGCCGAAGGTAACCTCTGATAGATATTCGCATCACTGCTCTCGTCAGAAGGTATGCCATCATCCACAGGGAGTAATCCTCTCACATCTTTTCAAACCATATGGGGGAGGGGGAAACAGATACCCCTCAGAGATAAAAAGCCTAACGAGATATTTGATGCATTATGCATGTCAATATGGATACATACACACTTTGGACCATTAAGGCTTCATTCCACTTTTCTTTTTTTTATTATTTTCTAGATAACATCATTGATTTCATATTATTTTATTTACATGCAAATCATCAAGTGCCTATAAATCATATAGCGTGCTTGGAATCAAGAATAATTCACTTTATTAGAACAACTAAACACAGAACATGCAAACTTCACAAAATCACATATTCATTTTTTTAATTTTTCTACAAATACACCTTAAAACAATTAAAGAAATACTTAATTCGTGACTAGAACCTCAAAGTTTTTCTAACTGTTCTTCTTCTTCTCCTCCTCTTCTTCTCTCTTTAGTTCACTTTCTCTCCAAACTTTTTTAAGGTGGAAGAATGAAATGGAAGTGAAGAGAAAATGGGAGGAATGGTACTTATTTATAGAAAATAGGGACAAACATCGAATATGCACCAAGTGGCGAAATCTGATAAAAAGAGAGAGTGTCGAATGAAAAATGATGATTTGATGTGGCATAAAAAATGGAGGAAATGTTTTTCATCTACTGGTAGCAGCACACCCCAAACAGCAGCACACCACCCAAGGAGGGTAGTGGCATACTACTCGAGGCAGCAGTGTGACTCACCCGGTAGGTGTGCACTAAAGGCATAGCCTGCAGGCGCTGGGCTACCCTGCAATGCGCAAGAGCTAGCCTACGTGTTCGGAGATCATATAGTGCACTGGGGCACCGCGCGCAGGCCTATTGTGCTTAGGCCAAAGGCACAGAGGCCTATCTACGTAGGCTTGCTACGTGGATGACACGCACACAGTGTGTGATGCCTAATCGTATCCGTGTGCAATGTGACGTGCGTGGATGGGCCGCCTGTGCATGATAAGACGTGCATGCAGTAATGACCCTGTGCCTCACGTGGATGGGATGTGCGCACTGTGCGCACGTCTTGCGCCTGGTCATGCGTGCACAGCGAGTGGTGCCCACACTAGCGTCCCTCTCTCGTGGTTGTTTTCCCATGGGATTTTCCCCCCTTTTTTGTTTTCTCCTAAAAATTAATTATTTTAAAAAATAATGATAAATTAAGTAATAATAGATAAAAATTAAAATTAAATAAAATCAAATAACAAAAGGTGCATATGATTGAAATTACAAATTACGATATAAGACTACGAAATAAAATGAAATGATTTTAGGTGGCCTTAAGGCCCAAATAAATAGGGGTTCTCCAAATGTAATTTAGTACGGTGGTGAGTGGGGTGTTATAGTAAACCATCATCCGACACTCTGAGCTCTGGCTTCAAACCTTGCTCCTTGTCCTTCCTAATGGTCAACAATGTGGAGTTAATCAACTGGGCATCTCTGATCTATTAAAGTATTATAGGTAGGATATTTAAACTAGCCAAATAAACACCTTTAGCTTGATCATGAAGTTGAATTTTCCGCGTAGCATATAACAACTTCCACTCAGAAACCATCATGCAAGCAAGTGTTCCTATATTCTTTCTACTAAATGCATAATCTACTACATTACTCCTACCTGGATAATATAAGATCTTATAGTCGTAATCTTTAAGTAGTTCCATCCATCACCTCTGGTGTATGTTGAAATCCTTCTGAGTAAAAATATATTTCAGACTTTTATGGTCAGTATAGATCTCGAATGTCTTACAATACAAACAATGACGCTAGAGTTTCAAGGTGTAAATAATTGCAGCAAGCTCCAAGTCATGAGTGGGTTAATTTTGTTCATGTACCTTCAGTTGTCTTGACCCATAAATTATGAATCGTCCATGCTGCATCAGTACACATCCCAATTCCTAATAGGAAGCATCACTATATATTGTATATCCACCAGTTCCATTCGATAGAGGCAATACAAGCGTAGTGGTCAACCGTGTCATGATCATTCTCTCACATGCTTTATCTCATTTAAATTTGACATCCTTCTTTGTAAGCCGAGTAAGAAGAGCTACAATCTTGGAGAATCCATTCACAAATCTGCGGTAATACCCAGTTAATCCTAAAAATCCTCTTATATCGTTGACTGTAGTAGGTTGTTCTCAATTTAACACGGTCCCAATTTTATGGGGATCCATTAACACACCATATTTTAATATTACATATCCTAGAAAGGCAATTTAACCAAGTCAAAAACCACACTTACTTAACTTTGCATTCAACTTCTTTTCTCTATGAACCTGCAAAACTTGAGCCTGATGTGAAACATGTTCCTCCTTGCTTTTAGAGTAGACGAAGACGTCATCAATTAAGAGTGTGATAAATTGATCCAAAAATGGTCTGAAGAGCCTATTCATCAGGTCCATGAAGATTGCAGGGATATTCGTTAACCCAAACAGCATGAAAAGAAATTCATAATGCTCGTACCTAGTCTAAAAAGCTATTTTGGGAATGTTTGTAGCTTTTATCTTTATCTGATGATACGTCAAACGTAGGTCAAACTTAAAAAAGACTGGTCCACCCTGTAATTGGTCAAAGATATCATCAATTCTAGGGGACAGGGTACTTATTCTTGACTGTAACTCTATTTAGCTCCTTGTAATCTATGCACAATCTCAATGTTCCATCATTTTTCTTTACAAATGTGATTGGAGAACCCCAAAGGGACACAATATATTGGATGAAACCCTTATCAAAAAGTTCTTGAACCTACTTTCCCAACTCCTTCATTGTAATTCAGCTCATCCTGTATGGGGCCAATGAAATCGGTTGAGTACCTGGCTGAAGATCGATGGCAAATTCCAATTCTCGATCTACGGGTAATACTGGTAGGTCATTAAGGAAGACATCCAAGAATTTCCTGACTGCTCAAATTTCTTAGATATCAGTTCCTTTACTTCTCTTGCCTAATACATATTAAGATTGTTAAATCACATAACATAAATTAAAATCAATAGATTATTTTCTTTGTACAATATATTTTTTAAAATTATAAGCAACAAAAACTCAACTTTCTGGTCTTAATCTAAAAAATTCTCTAACAATTTATTTAATTTTATAATGTTTTTTCAATTTTTAGAAGATGGTGAGTGCTATTGTAACAATGAAGCTCAAGAGAAAAAGTGAAGGAAGGAAAATGAGATAGATGGAATAGCTTTGAATATTTTCTACTAATTATTTTTTAATTTTGCAATTTTTGTCTTTAAAAGACCAATTTAATGATAATAGATAACCAAGTCTACCCTCTTCACATTTCTTTACCATATTATACATACATATTTATGTATAGTTATTATCTTGATAATTGATTAAAATTAGATAATTAAGTGTTAAGTGCTTCAAAATATAAATAAATTGGTCAACTATATAAGTATGACACCACAAATTTTTGTTAAAAAATTATAGAAAAAAAATATAGAGGATCACAGTCACTTAATAATTTTTTATTTCAAATTAATGATTTAAGAATTAAAAATACGTAACAAAAATGAGCAAATTTTTAAAATTCAAAGTTAAAGATGTTTCACATTTTTTATGTATACATATGATCTATATAAAAAAATTGTATGGTAAAGTTTAATTTATTCTTTTTATTTTGTCACAATAGTTTATTAAACAATTGAATATTTTTCCTAATATTCAAAAGTCTAGACTTCATGAAAAATGTGATCATTAATTGTTTTTTTTTGTTAAGTATGAATGCTTGATCAACATGCTAAATTTTTTATTTCATCCCTAAATTCTTATTGTTTCTTTTCATAGATTGCACGGTTTTTGTTAATTAATGAGATACATTTGTTTGTTTCTTTTGAAAAATTTACTATATTTTACAATAATGTGATAGTTATTTTTATGTAATATTTTAGTTTAAATCATATATTCATATACCAATATATAAAAATCAATTAAAATATAATATCATAAACATTATCTAATAATTATTGAAAATCGTAAAATACCATTCAACATCCTACATCATGTAATATAAAAAACATAAGTCGATAATGAAAGCATTTTAAACTGTAAACTAAAGGTTTACATGGTCACAATATTTCGCACCTTATGAGCCTTTAAATTGATTGCATACTCATACAAACTTTACTTTGTAACATTAACTTAACTTATTACTAATCTTATAAATTTAATTAATGTGATACATTTGTAAATTTTTTGAGTTAGTTTTAACTTATTACTGACCTTGTATGAAATTTTAAAAGATAATTATACATAAAAAAAAAATTATTCCATCACATGGTCTATTAGAGCTTTAAAATAAAAAATCATCCTCCTTGGAAGCATTTCTATTCAAGTAATCAATTTGTTCTCTCTTTCTCTTAGCTCACACTCAACATTTTTTTTCCCTCACATTATGTTGTCTACATTTTCACCTCAATTTTTAGCTTTAAAACTAATTTTTAGCCTCAATTTTTTCCTCACATTATGTATAAATATATATATATAAAAGATGGAATTGTCAATTAATATTAAGTAAGTGGGATTAGTGGCATCGAGATGCAATTAGTAATTCAGTGTGTACTATTCTAAAATATTAAGTCTTGTTATAAAATAAACGTTTATTAAGATACTGATTACTTTTATAACTTTGTGACTTAGTTTACTTGTTGAGAGTCTATCATTTGTCAAACGAATTTTATAAGTATAAGGAATATGTACAAGATCTCCTATTTATATAGAAGTAAAAAATCATTCAATTTTTCATTCGTTTCATGACTTTTATGGGTAGAAAGAATAAGTACAAGATCTCCTATTTGTATAGAAGTACAAAATCAAATATTAAAGCTTGTTGTAAACCTAAACAACATATCAAGGCTCATTAGTGGAAAGCAGCAATTCCATCAGGACGAATTCATTACTTGCACAAGGTATTAAAAGGACCAACTCATTTGCCTTTGCACTACTAGGGATTATAGGCTCTACCATAATACGTTGACTAATAAAAGATGGAGGTGCAAATCCACAGCATGTTATACTGAGTAATGTGCATATATTTGTTCCTAAAAGTTAAACTGTGATCTTGATGAAGAAAGGGCAAGTTACAAAACTTGTAGAGGGTGTACAAGATGCATAATCAACATCTTGTGTTGGTGTTGGTTGCCATAAGTGTCACTTTAGAGATTGTCAGTGTCGCACCTCCATTTATTATATACAAAATACACAGCCCTAATCTCCTCGTCATCACTCTAGTTTAATGATTATACCGATTGGAAGTTTCATCTTTCAAACTTTATGTCAACTATACGAAAAATCCAGATTACATGATCATGTTTTTTGATTAATGGCCTGAGCTTAATCACCACTTTTAATGGGAATTTGGATGCACATGCCATCTTCCATCGTGTTTTACACAAATCCCTACAGTGCTGGCGGCAGCATCTTTAGAGGCTCTGGGTATGGAGGTGGTGGACGATAAGGCTCTCTAACTAGCCGTTGTTTGTTCAGGTTTTGTTGTGGCCATGCATTTAAAGTTCTTATCAAAAGTGCTTGTTTTTGTATGATGAGTGGTGATTAGATTTAAAAATTTGTGTTTGAAATTCAAGTTTTGGAGAAGAGAAAGAAAACTCTTTGAAATTCATGAGAGAACTAAAGGATAATAGAGGATATATATATATGTATATTCTTTTTCTATATATAAAATTTTCTAACAATAATGCTACATATAGTTTACGTAAGCATATTTATATTTTTAAAATATGTGCATGTAAAGTATATTTAAAATAAGTGTTAAGTATCCTTGAATTTATTTTTTAATTTATCATAATCATATTATTTAAGTAAATTTTACTAAAATCCCTAAACGGAATAAAGAATCTGATTTAATAGAAACTAGTGATGTGATATTGGCTTTTTTTTTAAATATATGCAGATATTATTTCTTTAGAAATAATTATTTATTAAAAAATTGGATACTTTTCCTAATACTCAAAATTCTTGCATTCTTGAAAATTTAGATACTTAAATTTTTTTTTTAGAGATAAAATATAAAATTATTAAATAGATTGGTAGTAAGCCACCACTAAAGAATGGTGCTTGCTCAATAATTGTCGTAGCCTAAAAATTTAGTATATCTTATATAAATGGTAAAACAATCAAAAGAAATTTCCTCAAAATTCTATTAAAGTGACTATAAAGTCTTAACTATCACTAAAGTCTATCTTTGTTATATAACATCTTATCACTCTTAAAAAAATCTTTCTTTTGATGGGACGACAAATATTGAAGTAATATATCTAATTAGTAATTCAATCTAATATGCTTAAACTAAGCCTATTGGATTCATTTATTATAGTTCATTAAAAAAATAGTAAATTGAATATTATATATAAAATTTAAATCACCAAATGATCAGTATTTTTGAAAGGCTCATAAATAGATATTCGAGCTTGTTTCGGTGCTCTCGAGGAATAAAAAAGCTTGCATTAATAATATGCAATATTATGATAAATTTTAAGATTATTTTTCTTAGGAGTTACAAGAACAAAATTCTCAAGTTGATTGTTTTCCTCAAAAAAATTCACTAACTCTATTTAATACTCCTCAAACTTGTAACCTGATAATCTTGTTAACAAGATCGAGAACCAACATATTAAATTTTCACAATACTTCCTTTTTGCATCAATCAAGTGGATTAACTATTATTGAAAAACAATTACAACGTGAGAAGAGAATAAATTTGTAGGGCTGATTATTTTTTGTAGACTGTGAAAAATGTAAGTCTTATTTTATACTATAACGTTTGAAATTTTTGAACTCAAATAAAGAATCATAAACTATTTAAAGTAAATAAAGAATTGTAGCTATGTAAAATATTATTTCTTAAATAAATAATCTATGGCTATTCAGGACTTGATATTATTATATATTTTACTTAATTTATATAAAATTTTTATGAAGATTGACTTTGTTAGTTCTATGGCTGCCATTATAGTACAAACGAGTCACTACAAATAAAATTTACTTTTGAATTTAATCTTTGTGCCAAATAACTAATAAGCCATTTACTTTAAAAAGTAGGAAACAATTTTGTTGAGATAATTTTAAAAATTTATATAGTTTTTCAACATTTTTTTCAATTTTTAGAAGATGAGTTTTATGGTAAATCAAAATTCTGGATGAAGATGGTAAGTGTTATTGGAACAATGAAGCTCAAAACAAAAAGTGAAGGAAGGAAAATGAGATAGATGGAAATAGCTTTGAATATTTTCTACTAACTATTTTTTAATTTTGTAATTATTATCTTTAAAAGACCAATTTAATGATAACGGTTAACCAAGTTTCCCTCTTCATATTTCTTTAGCATACTATACATAAATATGTATGTATAGCTATTACCTTTTTAAAATTAGATAATTAAGTGTTAAGTACTTCAGAATATAAATAAATTTGTCAATAATAGAAGTATAACACAATACATTTTGGTTAAAAAATTATAGAAACAAAACTTAGAGAATCACAATCACTTAATAATTTTTTATTTCAAATTAGTGATTTAAGAATAAAAAATACATAACAAAAAATTAGCTAATTTTTTAAATTTAAAGGTAAAAATGTTTCACATTTTTTATGTACACATATGGTATAAAAAATTTTGTCGTAAAATTGAATTTATTTTTTTGATTTTGATATAATACTATTATATAAGAGAACTTCATCAAAATCCTTACAAGATATCAAGATTCTGATTGGATAGAATTTGTAACAAGTAACTGGATTTTTTTGTCTTCAAATGCATTTGTTTTTTTATGAGAAACAATAGTTTATTAAAAAATTAGATATTTTTTCTAATATTCGAAAGTCTTGGCTTCATGAAAAATGTGATCATTAATTTTTTTCTTGCTAAGTATGAATGCTTGATTAACATGCTAAATTTTTTCTTTCATCTTTAAATTCTCTTTGTTTGTTTTCATTGATTGCGTAGTTTTATTAATTAATGAGATACATTTGTTTGTTTGTTTAGAAAAATTTAGTTTACTTTATAATAATGTGACTAGTTATTTTCATACAATATTTTAGTTTAAATAATATATTTATATACGAATATATAAAAATAGGTCAAAATTTAATATAAAAAACATGATCTAATTGTTATTGAAAATTCTAAAATACCTTTTAATATTCTACAAAGTGTAATATAAAAAATACAAGTCGAAAATGATAACATTTTAAACTATAAACTAAAAGTTTATTTGGTCATAATGATTAGCATCTTTTGAGCCTTTTAAATGATTGTATATAAACTTTACTTTGTACTATCAACTTATTATTAATCTTCTAAGTTTAATTAATGTATACATTTGTAAGTTTTTTTAGTTAGTTTTAACTTATTACTAACCTCATATGAAATTTTATAAGATAATTATACACTAAAAAAATTATTCCACCACATAGTTTATTAGAGCTTAAAAATGAAAAATTCATCCTCCTTGGAAGCTTTTCTATTCAAGTAATCAATTTGTTATCTCTTCCTCTTAGTTCACAATCCACTTTTTTTTTCCTCACATTATCTTGTCTCTTCATTTTCACCTCAATTTTTAGCCTTAAAACTAATTTTTAGCATAAAAATTTTCCTCACTTTATGTATAAATGGATGTATATAAATATATATATATCAAAAAGATGGAATTATCAATTAATATTAAGTAGGGAGATTGATGGCATAAAAATGAAATTAGTAATTCAATGTGTACTATTCCAAAACGTCAAGTCTTGTGATAAGACAAACTAATATTAAGATGCTGATTACTTTTATAATTTTGTGACTTAGTTTACTTGTTTCAATATTTGTCATTTGTCACACAACTTTTATAGGTACAAAGAATGCATACAAGATCTCCTATTTATATAAAAGTAAAAAATCATTCAAATTTTCATTTGTTCCATGACTTTATGGGCAGAAGGAATACCTACAAGATCTCCTATTTGTATAGAAGTAAAATATCAAATACTACAAGCTCGTTGTAAATCTAAACAATAGATCAAGGCTCATTAGTGGAAAGTAGCAGTTCCATTAGGGCGAGTTCATTACCTGCATAAGGTGTAAAAAGGACCAACACTTTCACCTAATTTATTTACAACATTTTTCTCTGAGTTAACATGAGTTCTATGGTGATTAGAATGCAGGGATAGGACATTCAGGTACTGGAGTAGAAAAAAAGCCAAACTTTAGAACAATCAAACAAGCCCTACCCAAGGCTTGTGTCATGCCCATAAGACATGGTCCGGTGTTCAGGAGACAAGATCGTGTAACATACCTCGTCTATACAACACAACTATGTGTTACCACCAAAACATTTTTGTGAGGGAAACATGGTCGTGTGCTTGCCCAACATGACAATGTGTTAGTCTACACATAAACCTTGCCCAAGGCTTGTACCAGACTCTTAAGACACAGTTGTGTGTTACCACAAAAGCATTTCTATGAGGGAAACATGGTTGTGTTATCTCTATAACAAGGAAATCAACGAAATCCCAAGAAAAATACGATTATGTGCATGCCCAACATGGCCATGTATTATTCCCCACATAAGCCTTGCCTAAGGCTTATATCACCTGGCAACACATTTGGGGTTTCTCAGAAACTCATGTTTCCAAATGTATCTCACCTCTATGTCAAGTAACAAGGGGAGTTAATCTGTGACTTTATTTTTGTTTTTCATTATTTGCATCACATTAGGGACAATGTGTAATTTTAGTATAGGGGAGAGGCATTTTGCATTCTGTATTCTGTATCTTAGGTAGCTAGTTTTTAGACCTTGCCTAATTTTTTCCACACCAAACATACACCTCCAACAATTTTTTTTGCTCCAATCTTCACAACTATCTCTATTATTTTAAAATAACTCTAATGGGGCAGTTCAAAAGTCGATTTGTAATTATAACCATCTCGTAGAAATTGTAGCTTGTTTTTCATCTTTTCACATAATAAATGGTTATCTTTGATTACATATTGAACATGACTTGTTTAAGAGTTGCCTGTTAAAAGAAATTAATTAATTTCTCTTATTTTTGAATGAATATCAATACTCAGAAAGAACTCCTCTACAACTTATTTGGAATTGTGTGCTTTAAATGAATAAATCAAATTATCTATTATCTGAGAGTGAGATGGAGTGTAAAATGCACTCACTTTGAAAAACAGTTGGAGTAAAAGTCTGAGATGGAGCATAAAACGCACTCACAATGAAAGGAAAAAAAAAGAGAGCATGAACAATAATCTAGTCCTCTGGTCAAATGATTATGAGTAGCACTAGTAGCCACTTGAAACTGGTGAATCAACTAAGTAACAAGGTGCATTCATCATTAATGTTTGCCTTTGTGTCAGAAGGTTGAGGACATTTCAAGCAAGCAAAGGTGCTCAAGCTTTTTCCTGTTTTTAGCATAGACTAGTTGCATGAATCCTTATATCTAGAAACGTTTGATGGCTGTTCTACTAGATATTGGCAACAACCCTCAATGAAATTTTTATGTGCTAAGTTTATAAAACTCTTTTATATCATGTTTGAATGTTGTCAAAGTGGTTATTCATTTATGTGGTTCCACAAAACTCAAGCTTACAAATTATAGTTGATGGTTATTCTTGTAACTTGAGGGTTGAGGTGTAACATACGGGTTGTGATGAAATGATTGGGAGTAAGTGAGTTGAAGGTGAAGAGATGAGGATTGATGGAGTATATTGTATAGTGCTTAAGGGCAAGCCCAAGATAAGTGTGGAGGAGTTTGATAGTGCCTAAAAATGACATCATTATCACCCACTTTTGGGTTATTGAACTTAATGGCATGTTATCTAATCCGAATTATTTTTTATGGTTTGTTGCAACATAGGATATAAGGAGGAAACTTGGAAAAATAACATGAAAAGAGGAAGAGTTTGTGAAAATTGTCATCAGCCCAAGAACAAGCCTTGGGTAAAGCTTGGGTCTTACCTAAGACAACTTAGCCTTAAGCAAGGGTAAGAGTTGCGCACAATAGCATATTTAAATTAAAATGTGTGCTTTTTAAATATGTAAAAAAGATATCATTCAAGCCAAGATTTGAGGCCAAAAATAAAGGGGAACATACTTTAGAAGGCTTGGGATAAGCCAAAAATCAAGGAAAGGGATCTTAATCAACAAAAGAAAAAAACCCTATCTCCTTTTCTATAAAGAGGGTTGTTGTCAAAGTAGAATCATTGTCTCTCTTCTTCTCGATGTTGCACATGACAGCTTCTGCTGCTTCAACAATTTTTTCTTCATCTTTCTTGTGTCTTCTACTCTCCAAGAACTTATTTGTGTTAAAAAGCCCACTATGAGTGGCTAATTTATTTTCCTTTTCCTACTTGATAGATCTAGCAATCTCCAGTAATGTATTTGTGACATCTAATCAAATTAATTTGAGTTTTATTTCAGAGCTAGTATTTATTTACTTCCTACACCTATATATATTTGTTGTTTTGAATCTATTTGAATATGGCTCGTCATACGAGAAGAAAAACTGCAAGAAGATAGTTGAACCCCTTAAATTCGTAATTGTTTGAATGGTTTCAACATCAAATAGCAATCAGTGCCACACTAAGGAAGTAAGTATTCTAGTTGACCAGTTCACACGGATGAATCCGAAAACTTAAATCATGCCCTTCTAGCTCTTAAAACTGTTGACATGTTAAATTCTTTGGGTGTTTCCATGACTGCTTGGCAGCAAAGAACCAACTAACGAACATTTCTTGATTTGTTTAGGAATAAAGAAAGATTGGTAGTTAGAATTTTTCTGACAACTATAACTGATTTGCCATATTTTGGTTAAAACGCACCCTTGCATGTGTGATCAATTACGTTATTAGAGCTAACTATTTCGTCAACTAGAAATTCTTCTTATAATTGTTTTAGTTTCTAATTTACAGCCAAGAATTTATTTAACATTATTCTACTCATTGTTTATTTTATATTTTGTGTATTTGATTCTAGAAATCCTCACTTGTTTTCTTTTTACTCGTTGGTCAAGAAATAAAATTAGTTTACAATTTTCTGTGGATTCCCTTCTTACCACCACTACAATATTTTTTTATTGGTTAATTAGCAATTTATTTTTGGTTGATTCGGCACTTATCAAAATTTTTAACATTATCTCAACAAAATTGTTTTTTACTTTTCAAAGTAAATGGCTAATAAGTTTTTCCATATAAATATTAAATTCAAAAGTAAATTTTATTTGAAGCGACTCATTTTGTACTATAATGGCAGTCATAAAACTAATAAAATCAATGTTTACAAGAATTTTATATAAATTAAGTAAAATATCTAATAAGTATAATAAAATCAAGTTCTAAATAGCCATGGATTCTTTATTTAAGAAATAACATTTTACATAGGCATAATTATTTATTTATTTTAAATGGTTTATGATTCTTTATTTTAGTTCAAAGATTTTATAAGTATAGCATAAAATAAGACTTATGTTTTTTACAACCTCCACAAAATAATCAACTCTACACAACTATTCTCTTCTCATATTGTAATTGTTCTTCAATAATTAGTTATCCTCTTGATTGATGCGAAGAGGAAGTATCATGGAAAGTTGGTTACCTTCTCTATGTATTTTATATTATTATCATTATCAACTTATGTTTTTATATTACACTATACTTTGAGTAGGATGTTAAAGGGTATTTCAAAATTTTCATTAACAATTAGATCATGCTTCTAATATTAATTACTAACCAATCTTAATATATTGGCATATAAATACCTCATCTAATCTTAATCTTTGGGAACAAATATACAATCTAGATGTTCGATGTTAATATTTTCTATAGTCTAAATCTCACGTCATTACGTTTAAAGGAGGAAGCTCAGAAGAAGATCTGTACAAGCAAAATCTTACGGGTCCCAAGACCATGTTGCACTCATTTCTACTTAGTAAGGCTTCCCTTATGCCATCCATACCAACACCCTTTTCATTGTAGATGTGTTTTTCTTGGGTGATTTTCTTTATGATAAATTATTAACTATGTGGATAAATTTAAAATTATTACTGTAAGTAAACGGCTTCAATTTCCTTCACACATCTCACTAGGAGCTTCTATAGAAAAACGAACTTGATATGTTTATTCTGATCCATACAAGACTAAATTTAACAAGATATCATGTTACAAGTTTGATGAGAATGAAATAGAGCTAGTGAAGTCTTTTCTGAGGAAACAATCAACTTAGAAATTTGGTTCTTGTAACTCCTAAAAAAATGCTCTTAACATTGATCGTAATGTTGTATATTATTATTGCAAGCATCTGTTTATAAGCCTTTGAACAATACTAATCATCTATTAATTTAAATTTCACATATAATTTTTCATTTACTAGTTTTTTAACGGATTATGATAAGTGAATCCATTATGCTTAGTTTAAGCATATTAGATTGAATTACTAATGAGAGATATTACTTCAATATTACTCCTCACATCAAAAGAAAGATTTTGTTTTAAAGAGTGATAAGATATTATATAACAGAGACATTTTTTAGTGATACCCAAGACTTTATAGTCACTTCAATAGAACTTTTAGAAAATTTCTTCTGTTTGTTTTACCATTTATATAGGATATACTAATTTTTTAGGCTGAGATGATTTTTGACCATGCACCATTCTTTCATGGTGGCTTACTACCAATCTATTTAATCCTTTTATCTTTTATCTCTTAAACAAATTTAATGACCTCATTTTTCTAGAACCCAAGAATTTTGAGTACTAAGAAAAATATCCAATTCTTTAATAAACCATTATTTTTCAATAAATAATATCTGCATTTATTTAAATGAAAGCTAACAGCATATCACTAGTTTTTACTAAATCAGATTCTTTATTTCATTTAAGGATTTTAGTAAAATTCTCTTAAAAAATACAATTATGATAAATCAAAAAATAAATTCTAGTATACCTCACACTTTTACATATTTTACAAATATAAATATGCCTACTTAAATAATATATAGTATTATTGTTAAAGAATTTTTGAAATAGAAAAAGAATATACATATCTACATATATATCTTTTATTGTCCTTTAGTTCTTCTTTCATGAATGCCAAAGAGTTTTCTTTCTCCCTTCAAAAACCTAAATTCCAAAAACAAATTTTCAAGTATAATCATCACCCATCATACAACAACAAGCACTTTTGATAAGAGCATCCAATCTATGGCCACCACAGAACATGAATAAATGATTAGTAGTTAGAGAACCTTGTCTTCCACCACCTCCACACCTAGAGCTTCTGTAAATGTTGCTGCCAGCAGTGTAGGAATTTGTGTACTATGCTACGAAAGTGGCACGTGCATCTAGATTCCAATTGAAAGTGGTGATCAAGCTCAGGCTATTAATAAAAAAACATGATCATGCAGTTTGGATTTTACGTATAGTCAACATAATGTCTGAAAGATGAAAGTTCCTATATGCATAATTATTAAGCCAGAGTGATGATTAGGGGAGACTAAGACTGTGCATTCTGCATATAATTAATGCAGGTGCGGGACTTACAATCCTTAAAGCGACACTTATAGCAACCAAAAGAGACACAAGAGGTGCATTCTATATTTTGGATCTATTGTACACCCTTTGCAGATTTTGCAACTTGCCCTTTCTTCATTAAGATCATAGTTTATCTTTTAGAAACATATATATACACATTATTCAGCATAACATGTAGTAGATTTGCACATTAATATATACATATACAATAAAAATAATGATAAATATTTACCTCATAAGACCAATCAGAGCACCTCCACCTTTTATTAGTCAAACCATCATGGTAGAGCTTGAAATCCTTAGTAGTGTTGAGGTGGAAGAGCCAGTCTTTTTAATACCTTGTACAGGTAATGAATTTACCCCAATGGAACTGTTGCTTTCCACCACTGAGTCTTGATATGTTGTTTAGGTTTACACCAAGGTTGCAGTATTTGATTTTGTACTTCTATACAAATGGGAGATCTTATATGTATTTCTTTTGCCCATAAAAGTCATGGGACAAATTAAAAATTGAATGATTTTTTACTTCTATACAAAAAGGAGATTTTGTACATATTCTTTTTATCTATAAAAGTCGTGTGACAAATGATAGATACTCAAATAAGTAAACTATATCACAAAGTTATATAAGTGATCAGTATCTTAATAGCAATTTATTTTATAACAAGACCTAACGTATTGGAATAGTACACATTGAATTGCTAATTGCATCTCTATGCCACCAATCTCACGTACTTAATATTGATTGATAATTATATCTTTTATATATATATATACATCCATTTATACATAATACGAGGAAAATTGAGGCGAAAAATTAGTTTTAAGGCTAAAAATTAAGGTGAAAATAAAGTGACAAAATAATGTGAGGAAATAAAAAGTTGACTGTGAGCTAAGAGGATGAGAGGACAAATTGATTACTTGAATAGAAAAGCTTTTAAGGAGGATGAATTTTTCATTTTTAAGCTCTAATAGACCATGTGGTGGAACAATTTTTTTATGTATAATTATCTTTTAAAATTTTATACGAGATCAGTAATAAGTTAAAGCTAACTCAAAAAACTTACAAATGTATCAAATTAAGTAAACTTACAAGATCAGTAATAAGTTAAGTTAATATTACAAAATAAAGTTTATATGAGGATATAATCATTTAAAAGGCTTACAAGATGCTAAATGTTATCATTATCGACTTATATGTTTTATATTACACTATGTAGGCTGTTGAAGTGTATTTTAAAATTTTTATTAACAATTAGATCATATCTTTGATATTAAATTTTAATTAATTTTTATATATTGGTATATAAATATATGATTTAAACTAACATATTGCATTAAAATAACTAATCATATTATTGTAAAGTAGTAAATTTTTTAAAATAAACAAACAAATGTATCACATTAATTAATTAAAAAAAACCATGCAATTAATGAAAAGAAACAAAGAGAATTTTTGGATAAAATAAAAAATTTAGCATATTGATCAAACATTCATACTTAATAAAAAAATAGAATTAATGATCACATTTTTCTTCGAATATTGGAAAAAATATCAAATTGTTTAATAAACTATTGCTTCTTTGAAAATAACAAATACATTTGAAGACAAAAAAAATTCAGTTGCATATCACAAATTTCTACCGAATCAAAATATTGATATCTTGTAAGGATTTTGATGAAGTTGTCTACTATAGTAGTATTATGACAAAATTAAAAAAATGAATTCAACTTTTCCACACACTTTTTTATACCATATGTGTGCATAAAAAATGTGAAACATTTGTAGTTTTGAATTTAAAAACTTAGCTAATTTTTGTTACATAATTTATATTCTTAAATCACAAATTTGAAATAAAAAATTATTAACTGATTGTGATCATCTAAGTTTTGTTCCTAAAATTTTTCAATAAAACTTTATGGTATCATACTTGTATTATTGACAAATTTAATTATATTCTGAAGCATTTAATACTTAATTATCTAATTTTAATCAATTTTCAATGTTATAACTATACATACATATTTATGCATAGTATGGTAAAGAAATGTAAAGAGGGTAGACTTGGTTAAAAAATAGTTAGCGGAAAATATTTAAAGTTATTTTCATCTATCTCATTTTTCTTAATTCACTTTTTCTTTTGAGCTCTATTGTTCCAATAGCACTCACCATCTTCATCTAAAATTTTGAATTCCCATCGAACTCATCTTTTAAAAATTGAAAAAATATTATAAAACTATATAAATTTTGATAGTGCCTAAAACCAACATCACTATCACCCACTTTTGGGTTGTTAAACTTGATGGTACTTTATCGAAGCCGATTTCTTTTATATGTTTTGTTGCGTACATGATATAAGAACGAAACGAGGAAAAACAAAATGAAAAGAGGAAGAGTTCATGAAAAGAATCATCAGCCCAAAAACATGCCTTGGACAAAGCTTGGGTCCTGCCCCAAACAACTTAGCATTGGGCAAGGCTAAGAGTCGTGCACAACAGCAGATTTAAATTAAAATGTGTGCTTTTCAAATATGTAAAAAATATATTATTCAAGCCAAGATTTGGGGTCGAAAATCAAGGAGAAAATATCCTAGAAGGCTTGGGATATATCAAAAATCAAGGAAAATGATCCAAATAAAAAAAAAAAAGAAACCTCTAACTCTTTTTCCATAAAGAAGGTAGCTGTCAAAGCAGAATCATCATCTCTCTTTTTCCCAACACCACACACAGCAGCTTCTGCTGCATCTGCAATTTTTTCTTCATCTTTCTTCTTTCTCATACTTTCAAAGAACTCATTTGTGTTAAAAAGCCCACCACGAGTGACTGATTTTTTTTTTTTTGCCTAGTTGATAGATCAAGCAAACTCCAACAATGTATTTCTAAGATTTAATCAAATTAATTTGAGTTTTATTTTAGAGCTGACATTTATTTACTTCCTACATTAATATATAATTGTTTGAGAAGAGAAGAGAAACCACAGGCAATTAGTCGAACCCCTCAAATCCATAATTGTTTGAGTGGTTCTATCACCAAGTAGTGATCAATGCCGTATTGAGGACATAAATAGTCTAGTTGACCGATTCACATGGATGAATCTCACAACTTGAATTAGGTCCTTTTAGCTCTCAAGGTTGTTGATAAGTTAAATCCTGTAGATGTTCCTAGGACTACTTGACAACGAAGAACCAACTAACGAATGTTTCTTGGTTGATTTAGGAATAAGGAAAGAATGGTTATCTTAACGTTTTCGACAACTGTAACTGATTTGCCATATTTTGGGTAAAACAAACTCTTACATCTATGATCAATTACGTTATTCAAGTTAGTTATTTTGTCGACTTAGAATTCTTTTATAATTGTTTTAGCTTTTAATTTACAACCAAGAGTTTGTTTAATATTATTTTGTTTAATATTATTCTACTCATTTTTTATTTTATATTTTGCATATTGGATTCTACAAAAAGCCCCTTTGTTTGCTTTTTACTCGTTGGTCAAGAAAGAAAATTGGTTTACAATTCCCTATGGTTTCGAGCCTTCTTACCACTACTACAATATTATTTTAGTGCTTAATTAGCAATTTATTTTTTAGTAGATTCAGCAATCATCCTTGTTGGAGAATTGAGATTAACTAATTGTTTTTCTTTTTTATGAGTAGGACCAATCGTGGAGAACCTCTTCTTTATGATTCAAAAATCTAGAAAACTACAAAAAGTTTAAGGAAACATACTCAACTAAAAAGAAGAATGTGTCAGCATGACACGATTTTTACAAACAGCAGTACATTCATCAAAACAAAAGTAGAAATAGAACAGATTGCTGAGGAATAAACTTTAAGGGAGCTAACAGCCCCGCCTACCAACCAGAGGCCCGTTTGCATCACTTGTCCAGCCTTAGAAGTTGTGTTTGAGCTAAAATCTAAATTGATTCATTTATTGCCAAAGTTACAAGGATTAAAAAATAAAGACCACACAAGGATCTCAAAGAATTCAATATTATGTGCTCAAGCATGAAACCGTAAGGAGTCTCTGAAGAACAAATATAATTGAGAGCACTCCCTTTTCTTTGAATGATGCAGCTAAAGATTGGTTGTTCTATTAAACTCTTGGGTCGATTACTACTTGGACTGATATAGTAAAAATTTTTCTACATAGATTTTTCCTACCTGTAGAGCTTCTGGAATAAGGAGAGAAATATGCGAAATCAAACAAAGAGATTCAAAGAGCCTCCATGATTATTAGTAAACATTCAAGCAGTTGTGTGCAAGTTGCCCACAACATGACATCTCATAACGATCTTTCATTCATTATCTTCATGTAGTACTGCTGCCATAAAAAGAAGAATGTTAGATGCAGCAAATGGTGGTGCCATAATGAATAAAACACCTCGAGAAGCTAGAGATTTTATAGCAATCATGGCTACCACCTCATAGCAATTTGGATCAGCATGAGACACCCCAATGAGGATGATTGTGTGATGTACTCCTTATCTTGAATCCCAATTTCTAAACTAACTAATTTGGTAAAAAATATGGCTACAGGTAATAACCCTCGGGCAAGGGTTTGTGGAATTTGTGCGCATCCTCAACATCCTAGAAAAGTGTGTTCTACACTTAAAGAGGATGTGACCAACACCAAGTTAATGCGATTGGAGGATTCTCCAGGTAGGTGAAACGAAGATATGACAAATTTTCCAACACTTATAACCGGGGATGGAGGGATCATTCTAACTTTTGCTATGGAACAGAGCAATAAGATTTCCAAGAATATCATCCAAGACCGCCTCCACAACAAGAATTAGTACCTCAAAAATAAGGTATGTCTCTTGAAAAAATTGTTAAATCAATTACTACTAACACCCAATAATTTCAACAGGAAACAAGAGCAAGCATTTGAAATTTGAAGACCCAAGTGAGCTAATTAACAGTATCTATGAGTAGGCTAGAATCCCAGGGCAAATTACTATCTCAAATCGAGGTCAATCTATATCCACAAGAGATTATGCTTGAATTTGAGGCACTTAAACCTCAATGGAGCAATGCAAGCCTGACACGACCTTGTGTCATTCCCCATATAAACCTTGCCCAAGGCTTATATCAGTTGGCAACATATTTGGTGGTTCTCAAAAAGTGATGTTTCCCAATGTATCCCACCTCCAAGTCAAGTAACTAGGGGAGTAAATCTGTCACTTCATTTTTATTTTTCATTATTTGCATCACAAGTTTAAGTGTGGGGAAGAGGCATTCTGCATTCTGCATTCTGTATCTTAAGTAGCTAATTTTTATTTTCAGCATCTAATTCTAGGTATTTAAACATTGCCTAATTTTTGCCACACCACACATACACCTCCAACAATTACTTTTGCTCCAATCGCTCCAATCTTCACAATATCTCCTTTATTTTTAAACAACTCTAATGGGAATTTTAAAAATTGATTTGCACTTATAACCATCTCCAAGGAACTGTAGATTATTTTTCATCTTTTCACACTATAAATGTTGTCTTATTACATATTGAACATGACTTGTTTAAGAGTTGTCTATTAAAAAAAATAATTAATTTTTTCTTATTTTTAGGTGAATATCAATACTTAAAAAGAACTCCTCTACAACTTGTCCAAAATTGTGTGCTTTAAATGAATAAATCAATTATCTATCATGTGATGAGTGAGATTAAGTTTAAAACACACTCACTTTCAAAAACAATTGAAATAAAAGTGTTAGATGGATCGTAAAATGCACTCACAATGTAAGGAAAAAAATAAAAGAGCACGAATAATAACCACTTGAGACACTAGTAACCACTTGAGACACAGGAGGTGCATTCTGCATTTTGCATGTCTTATACACCCTCTGCAAGTTTTGCGACTTGCCCTTTCTTAATCAGCATTATAGTTTATCTTTTAGAAACGCATATATACACATTACTCTGTATAACATGTAGTGGATTTGTACATAAATATGTACATATTAAATTAAAATAATGATAAAGATTTACCTCTCATAATGCCAATCGAGGCACCTCTACCTTTTATTAAGTAAAGCATCATGGTAGAGCCTGTAATCCCAAGTAGTTCAGAGGCAGAATCATTGGTCCTTTTTACACCTTGTGCAGGTAAAGAACTTGCCATGATGGAACTGCTACTTTCCACCAATGAGCCTTGATATGTTGTTTAGGTTTATAGAAAGCTTGTAGTATTTGATTTGTACTTCTATACAAATAGAAGATCTTGTAGGTATTCCTTATGCTCATAAAAGTCACGGGACCAATGAAAAATTAAGTGATTTTTTACTTATATACATATAGGAGATCTTGTACGTATTCCTTGTACCTATAAAGTCATGTAAAAAATGACAGATACTCAAACAAGTAAACTAAGTCACAAAGTTATAAAAGTAATCAGTATCTTAATAGTAGTTTATTTTGTCAAAGACTGAATGTTTTAGAATAATACACATTGAATTGATAATTGCAGCTCTATGCCACCAATTTCAGTTACTTAATATTAATTGATAATTTTATCTTTATATATATATATATATTTATATGCATCCATTGATACATAATGTGAGGAAACTATTGAGGCTAAAATGTAGTTTTAAGTCTAAAAAGTGAGGTGAAATGAAGAGACGACAAAATGTGAGGAAAAAAATATTGATTGTGAACTGAGAGGAAGGGATAACAAATAAATATACTATATTAACTAATAAAAACAATGCAATCTATGAAAAAAAAAAAAGAGAATTTAGGGATGAAATAAAAAATTTAGCATGTTGATAAAGAATTAATACTTAATAAAGAAAAAATTAATGATCACATTTTTCAGGAAACAAAGAATTTTAAATATATGGAAAAATATCCAATTGTTTAATAAGCTATTGTTTCTCATAAAATAACAAATGCATTTGAAGGCAAAAACAAAATAAGTTACATATCACAAATTTCTACCAAATTAGAATTTTGATATCTTACAAGAATTTTGATTAAGTTCTCTTATATAATAGTATTATAACAAAATAAAAAACTTCAACTTTACAACACATTTTTTTATATACCCCATATGTGTACATAAAAAAATGAAACATCTATAGCTTTGAATTTAAAAAATTAGCTAATTTTTGTTATGTATTTTTTATTCTTAAATAACTAATTTGAAATAAAAAATTATTAAGTGATTGGGATCCTCTAAGTTTTGTTTCTATAATTTTTTAACAAACATTTATGGTGTTATACTTGTATGGTCAACAAATTTATTTATATTCTGAAGCACTCAACACTTAATTATCTAATTTTAATCAATTATCAAGGTAATAACTATACATACATATGTATGTACAGTATGGTAAAGAAATGTGAACGGGATAGACTTGGTTAACCGTTATCATTAAATTTGTCTTCTAATAACAAAAATTACAAAACAAAAAAATAATTAGTAGAAAATATTCAAAACTATTTCATCTATCTTATTTTTCTTCATTCACTTTTTATTTTGTGCTTCAATATTCCAATAACACTCACCATCTTCATCCAAAATTCCCAATTCTCATAAAACACATCTTCTAAAAATTGAAAAAAAATTGTAAAACTATATAAATTATTAGAGGATTCTTTAGATTAAAAAGACTAGAGGGTCAATTTTTTTTGCTTATAATATAAAAGTATATATTGTAGCGTCATAAAATTTTAGCATTATCTCAACAAAACTATTTCTTACTTTTCAAAGTAAATAGCTTATAAATTCATTTGCATAAAGATTAAATTTAAAAGTAAATTTTATTTGAAGTTACTAATTTTGTACTATAATGAAAATTATAAAACTAATAAAATCAATGTTCATAAGTATTTTATATAAATTAAGTAATATATTCAATAAGTATAATAAAATCATGTCCCAAATAGTTAATCTTTATTTAAGAAATCATATTTTAAATAGCCACAATTCTTTATTTACGTTAAAGAGTTTCTGATTCTTTATTTGAGTTCAAAGAGTTCATCATAATAGTATAAAATAAGACTTATATTTTTCACAGCTTGCATAAAATAATAAACTGTACACATTTATTCTCTTCCCACATTGTAATTGTTCTTAAATAATCAATTAGTTCTCTTGATTGATCAAAAGAATAAATATCATGGAAAGTTGGTTACCTTCTCTATGTTTTATATTATTATCGTTATTGGCTTATATTTTTATATTACACTATACTTTGAGAAGGATGTTAAAGGGTATTTTAAAATTTTCATTAACAATAAGATTATGTTTCTACGGTTAGTTACTAACCAATCTTTATATATTGGTATATAAATACATGATTTAAAGAAGAGATATTACATTAAAATAACTAATTACATTATTGTAAAGTACAATTTACGTTTTTTGTAACGTGACTTTTTTACCTTATGCTTGGTTATAAACTTCTATCATTATCTCAATAGAATTGTCTTTTTTAACTTTTAAGAAATAAATGACGAATAAGTTCTCTAGTGCATGGATTAAAATTCAAAAGTTAATTTTAAAATAGTTGGTGACTATATAATTAATCAAATCAATATTTTTAATTATTTTATATATACTAAGTAATGTATCACATAAATATAATAAAATGCGTCTTAAATAGCAATGGATTCTTCATTTAAGTTCAAGATTTCAAAAAATGAAATCACTTTCTAAATAGCCATAGATTCATCCTTTAGTGATATTTAAGACTTTATATTCACTTCAATAGAACTTTGAGAAAATTTCTTCTGCTTGTTTTACCATTTATATAGTATACACTAATTTTTTAGACTGAGACGATCTTTGACAAAGCACAATTCTTTGGTGGTGGCTTACTACCAATCTATATAATAATTTTATATTTATCTTTAAATAAGAATTTAAGCATCTTATTTTTCTAGAACCCAAGAACTTTGAGCATTATAAAAAGTTTCCAATTCTTTAATAAACTATTATTTTTAATTAAATCATATCTATATATATTTAAAAGAAAGTCCATATCATATCACTAGTTTATACTAAATTAGATTTTTTGTTTCATTTAGAAATTTTAGAAAAAATTTCTTAAATAGTAGGATTATGATAACTCAAAAAATAAACTCAAGGATACCATCCCTTTCTTTTAAATATAGTTTATATGCACATATTTTAGAAATATAAATATGCTTACTTAAACAATATGTAGCATTATTGTTAGAGAATTTTTGAGATAGAAAAAGAATATACATATATATATATCCTTTACTATACTTTAATTCCAAAGAGTTTTCTTTCTCTTCTCCAAAACCTAAATTCCAAATACAAATTTTTAAATCTAATCATCACCCATCATACAGCAACAAGCACTTTTGATAAGAGTTTCCAATACATGCCCACAACGGAACTTGAACAAATGATGACTAGTTAGATAGCCTTGTCATCCACCCCCTCCACGCTCAGAGCCTTTGTAGGCTAAATGGTAGTTTGAATATAAATAAATTGGGTTAATTAATTGGATAACTAGAGGAATATTAAGTATTATATATACATATACATATATATATATATCAAGGTTAATATTCCTATGTGTACATGTATATGTCAAGTTAAACTATAGTATTAATCAAAGTTAAGATTCTATAATAATTACCATATATATTATATAATAAAGCAAACCTTGATATATATTTTTTACAATTATATAAAACAAAATACTTCTTTTCCTTTTGCTGCCCTAGCCTTAATGGTTGTAATGGTGAGAGAAAATGAGATAGTTTCCTCTAACTCAAACACAATTCAGACACAAGAACTTATTAAACATTTCCATGTTTGTATTTATACTAACTCCTTAAATTATCATATATATAGTAGATTAAAGCCTAAAATGAAAAGAAAAAACAATGTACATATAAATATATATGAGAAAGAATTGATTAGTAAACGAGCTTCATGAAAAATAAAAATAATAATAATTAATATGCATATGTAAGACATACGTACCTAGTACGTTTTCTATAGTGTTATCAGCCTCTTCTCCATAATCATTCATTGAATAATTCAGTCAAAACTATGTCTTTGTCGAAGTAGACAGAGATGTACGCACATGCCTACCCTCATTGGTTATTTCTCCAATGCACCTCTTTCAAGGTGTTGATGGTTTCGGTGTCTACTTGTTGGCTATTAACGGCCTGAACATGATCACCACTCTTAATTGGAATTTGGATACATGTGTTATCTTCGAATGCATGGTACATAAATCCTTGCAATGGTGGCAGTACAAGTGAAGCTTTACTGAGAAGAAATAAGTGCAACATGGTCTTGGGTCCTGTTAGATTTTCGTGATATCTCTTTATTGCACCAGTCAAGAAAAGTAATTTTAGTTGAAAAACAATTGAAATGTGATGGAGAATAAATGATATACAGCTGAGTATTTTATATAGGCCATAAAAATACATATTTTATTATACTATAATTATAAAATCTTTAAACTTAAATGAAGCATCTATGGCTATTTGGAAAGTGATTTTATTTTTTTAAATTTTTAATTTAAATGAAGAATCCATCACTATTTGAGACACGATTTTATCATATTTATGTGATATCTTAATATATATATATATAATAATTAAAAATATTGATTTGATTAATTTTATGGTCACCAACTGTATTAAAAATAACTTTTGAATTTTAATTCATGCACTAAAGAACTTATTCGTCATTATTTTTAAATTTAAAAAGACAATTTTATTGAGATAATGATAAAAGTTTATCACCACACATAAGGTAAAAAGTTACATTACAAAAAAATATCGACTATACTTTACAATAATGTGATTAGTTATTTTAATACAATATATCTACTTTAAATCATGTATTTATATATCAATATATAAAAATTGGTTAGTAATTAACCTTAAAAACATGATCTAATTGTTAATGAAAATTTTGAAATACACGTATAACATCCTACTCAAAGTATAATATAATATAAAAATATAAGTTAATAATGATAATAATATAAAATACATAGAGAAGATAACTACTTTTCATGATACTTCTTCTTCGCATCAATCAAGAGGACTAACTAATTATTGAAGAACAATTACAATGTGAGAATAGAATAAATGTGTAGGGTTGATTATTTTGTGCAAGCTGTGAAAAACATAAGTCTTATTTTATGTTACAACTTCTAAAATCTTTGAACTTAAATAAAGAATCATAAACTATTTAAATTAAATAAAGAATTATGGTTATTTAAAATGTGATTTCTTAAATAAAGAATCTATAGCTATTTGAGTGTGATTTTATTACACTTATTGTATATTTTACTTAATTTACATAAAATACTTATGAGTATTGATTTTATTAGTTCAATGGCTTCCATTATAGTACAAAATGAGTCACTTTAAATAAAATTTACTTTTGAATTTAGTCTTTACATGGAAGAACTTAGTAATCTTCAAATATATGTAAATTTTTTAACAATATTTTTTTCTAATTTTTAGAACATGAGTTTTACAAGAATTTTGAATTGTTTACGAAGATGGTGAATGCTAATATTTATTTTGGACCAGTGAAGCTCAAAAGGGAAAATGAAGGAAGGAAAATGAGATAGATAGAAATAGCTTCGAATATTTTTTACTGACTTTGCAGCATTACTCTTCTCTAGTTTCATAATTTTTGTTAAAAAATTATAGAAATAAAGCTTAGAAGATCACCAACCCTTAATAATTTTTTATGTCAAATTAGTGATTTAAGAATAAAAGACACATAACAAAGATTAGCTAATTTTGTGTACTCAAAGGTACAGATGTTTCACTTTTATTAAATATATACAAATATAGTATATGTAAAAAAAGTGTGTGGTAAAGTTGAATTTATTCTTTGATTTTATCATAATATTATTATATAAGAGAACTTCATCAAAATGTTTAGAAGATATCAAAATTCTGATTTAGTTGCAACTTGTGATATGCAATTGGATTTCTTTTTGTCTTCAAATGCATATGTTATTTATTGAATAGTCTATTAAACAATTGGATATTTTTTCTAATATTCAAAAATTTTGGGTTGAAGAAAAATGTGATCATTAATTCTTTTCTTTTGAAGTATGAATGTTCAATCAACACACTAAATTTTTTATTTCATCCCTTAACCCTCATTTTTTATTTATTTATTACGTGATTTTGGTTAATTAATGTGCTATATTTGTTTGTTTTTTTTTGAAAGATTTAATATACTTTATAATAATGTAATTAATTATTTTACTACAATATCTTTAGTTGTAAATCACATATTTATATACCAATATATAAAAATAGATTAGTAATTAACTTCGAAAATATGATCTAGTTGTTAATGAAAATTTTGAAATACCATTTAACATTCTACTCAAAGTACAGTCTAATCTTTATGCGGAAGAACTTATTAGCCATTTACTTTGAAAAGTAAGAAACAGTTTTATTGAGATAATGTTAAAAGTTTATTACGCCAAAATATATTTTTTTGAATTATAAGCAACAAAAACTCAACCTTCTTGGCTTTTTTAATCTAAAAAATCCTCTAATAATTTATATAATTTTACAGTTTTTTTCAATTTTTAGAAGATGAGTTTTATGGGAATTTAGAATTCTGAATGAAGATGGTGAGTGCTATTGGAACAATGAAGCTCAAAATGAAAAGTGAAGGAAGGAAAATGAGATGGATAGAAATAGCTTTGAATATTTTCACTTTACTATTTTTTAATTTCGTAATTTTTATCTTTAGAAGACTAATTTAATGATAACGATTAACCAAGTCTACCCTCTTCACATTTTTTTCTATACTGTACATACATATGTATGTAAAGCTATTACCTTGATAATAGATTAAAATTAGATAATCAAGTGTTAAGTGCTTTAGAATATAAATACATTTGTCGACCAGACAAATATGGCACTATAAATTTTTGTTAAAAAATTATAGAAACAAAACTTAGAGGATCACAATCATTTAATAATTTTTCACTTCAAATTAGTAATTTAAGAATAAAAAATATGTAACAAAAATAGCTAATTCTTTAAATTCAAAGCTATAGATGTTTCACATTTTTTATGTACACATAAAAAAGTGTGTGCAAAAGTTGAATTTATTTTTTTAATTTTGTCATAATACTATTATATAAGAGAACTTAATTAGAATCTTTACAAGATATCAAAATTCTGATTCGGTAGAAATTTGTGATATGCAACTAGATTTTTTATTTATTTTCAAATGCCTTTGTTATTTTCTAAGAAATAATAGTTTATTAAATAATTGGATATTTTTTCTAATATTCAAAAGTCTTGGCTTCATTAAAAATGTGATCATTAATTGTTTTTTTTTTGTCAAGTATGAATGCTTGATCGACATGCTAAATTTTTTATTTCATCCCTAAATTCTCATTGTTTCTTTTCATTGATTGCGTGATTTTTATTGATTAATGTGATAAATTTGTTTGCTTCTTTTGAAAAATTTACTATATTTTACAATAATGTAATTAGTTATTTTAATGTAATATTTTAGTTTAAATCATATATTTATATACCAATATATAAAAATCAGTTAAAATTTAATATCAGAAACATGATCTAATTGCTAATAAAAATTCTAAAATACCTTTTAACAACCTACATATTGTAATATAAAACATGTAAGTCGATAATGATAACATTTTAAACTCTAAACTAAAAGTTTATATGGTCACAACATTTAATACCTTGTGAGTCTTTTAAATGATTGTACAATTGTCCAAACATTACTTTATAATACTAACTTAACTTATTACTGATCTTATAAGTTTAATTAATGTGATATATTTGTAAGTTTTTTGAGTTAGCTTTAACTTATCACTGAACTCATACAAAATTTTAAAAAATAATTACATATAAAAAATTTATTCCACCACATGGTCTATTAGAGCTTAAAGATGAAAAGTTCTTCCTCCCTTGAAGCTTTTCTATTAAAGGAATCAATTTGTCCTCTCTTCCTCTTAGTTCACAATCAATTTTTTTTCCCCTCACATTATGTTGTCTCTTCATTTTCACCTCAATTTTTAGCAATATCTCTACTTTAAATCATGTATTTATAAACCAATACATAAAGATTGGTTAGTAATTTACCTTAGAAATATGATCTAATTGTTAATAAAAATTTTGAAATACCCTTTAATATCCTACACAAAGTATAGTGTAATATATAAACATAAGTCAATAACGATTACAATGTAAAATACATAAAGAAGGTAAGCAACTTTCCATGATACTTTTTCTTTGCATCAATCAAGAGGACTAACTACTTATTGAAGAACAAGTACAATGTGAGAAGAGAATAAATGTGTAGGGTTGATTATTTTGTGCAGGCTGTAAAAAATGTAAGTCTTATTTTATACTATAATTATGACATATTTGAACTCAAATAAAGAATCATAAACTATTTAAAATAAATAAAGAATTTGGGCTATTTAGAATGTTATTTCTTAAATAATGAATCTGTGGCTATTTGGGACTTCATTTTATTATAGTTATTAGATATTTTACTTAATTTATATAAAATTCTTATGAACATTGATTTTATTAGTTCTATGGCTGTCATTATAGTACAAAATGAGTCACTTTAAATAAAATTTACTTTTTAATTTAATCTTTGTGCGGAAAAACTTATTAGCCATTTACTTTGAAAACTAAAAAATAATTTTGTTGAGATAATGTTAAAAAATTTTATGAGTGCCAAATTCACAAAAATTAAATTCCTAATCAACCAATAAAATAATATTATAATAGTGGTAAGAATGGTCAAATCCCTAGGGAATTGGAAACTAATTTTTTTTCTTACCCAACGAGTAAAAAACAAACAAGGGGAGAGGGCTTTATGGAATCCAATACGCAAAATATAAAATAAATAATGAGCAGAATAATATTAAACAAACTCTTGAATGCAAATTAAAAACTAAAATAATTATAACAAGAATTCCTAGTTGACGAAATAGTTAGCTCTAGTAACATAATTGATCATAGATGCAAGGGCTTGTTTTACCCAAAATATTGTAAATCAGTTATAATTTTCGAAAACATTCCGACAACCAATCCTTCCTTATTCCTAAACCAACCAAGAAACTGTGACGCCCCTGCTCTCCACCAAAAGGATTACAGTAGTCAAACACTAAATATGCAAAGGAAATATTTATAATTAACAAAATATTTATAGATTTAAAATATCAATCATCTATCCCTTGACCACATTGTAACATTGTTTACAATACATGAGGTTTGTATGATAGAGTCAAAATAAATAGATACCCATTTGGTTACAAAAATATAATTTCTGTCACGGGTGCTCATACAACTTCTTCTTGATCCAGTTCAGGGGTGAGATCCTCCTGATCCACAAATGAATCCTCTTGATTTTAAAAGATGATAATTTAATGGGGTGACAATTTCATCACACTCAGTAAGTATAAGAGATGGGCTGCACCCTAGGCATGTGACATATAGTCCAACAACCAGTCAAAGATGTAAAAATTTTCTTTCTCTTTTTATTAGAAAACTATGAAATGTAAAGGTATTCCATTTCCTATCTCATCTCTCATTGTTCCCTTCAACTTCCTTCTATCTCTCAAAACCCCCCCCAAGTTTAAGTATTATCCCACCAAATTCTCTCAGACTCATTTTTCTTCAAAATTCCTCTAAATCCATTTCATTCCACTGTTTTTCCTCAAGTCATCTTTTATCCCTCAAAATCACTACCAGAAATTTTCACAAGTTTCCTATTAAATTGAGACATCCATAACCCCTCAGCAGGTACCCCCGATTATCAATTTGCCCTAATAAAATTACCATATTGAAGTTATTAAAGTTTTTGAGTTTTATTTGATATTCTACGAATGTATCCGTTATCCAATTAGTACAATTATGGAATCAAGATTCCCACTATCATAAGGTGATGCACACACAAACAACACATACACATTAGTCACAACAATTCGTTGCCAGGTGACCTAGAACAGAACACACATCCCAACCACCTCTAAAAGGGTTTCCATCTACCCAAGGATAGGGCTCACCACATCGTTGAATTCGAGCCATATCAACCTTAAACAGGTTATCTCTAAATTTTCACTTCTTTTAATCTCTGTATTATTTTTTTTTCTTCCTATTCTAGTTAAGATTGGTATTTTATTTTATTTTATTTTACTTCACATTTAAAGTTTCACTTATCACTCTTCCCTTCCCTTTCAACTGATTCCCTCTTAATTTTACTTTAGAAATTTTATTTAATTATTTGTGTTTATTTTTTTTTATTTTAGATATATATATTTTTTTCAGTTCTTATTATGTATAATTAGTATTTTTTATTTTTAAATCTTGTCCTTACTCTATTTTCGTTTATCTCTAACTTAATTACCTATTTTCCTATTTAGCAACTTAAATATAATTTTTCTCTATTTCTAATTTATTTTCCTCCCTATTTTCATATACTTAAAATTTCCTTCACATTTTATCTCACTTCCTTACATTCTCAAAATTTTCAACCTAAAATACATACTTAACATTATAATTTCATCATTCATACAAATGTACAAACAAAATCAAGCAAATGGAGTTAAAATCATTCAAGAAAAACTCAAACAGAACCATTTGGAACCTTTCTCAGCAATTTGAACTTCTTAGAAAGGTTCTGAGACCCAGCTCACCAACCCGTCTTTGCAAGCTTATAAATTCATATTCAGTTAAACAAATTCAATAAAAACCGATGTTATGAAGGCTTTACGTTACCTATTAATTATACTTACAATTTTAAAATCACTATAAAATGATTTGAGCTCCAAAAATGTCCCCAAAGTTGAGAAAACAATGGTAGAAAAAAATTCCTTTTTGGATAAGTGATAAACCTACAACTTGCATGATATTTTTCATGCATGCATAGCTTGATTTTGGTTTAATTTGAACTTCAAACATGTTTTATTAGATGCAGGCTATCTTTAAAGCATTTTGTTCTATTAATGCTCACCAAAGTGTCGGTTTGATCATGCATTGGGATCGGGGGTCACCGAAAAACCCTATAGGTTTTTGCGATTTCTAGCATCGGTTGGCTACAAATGCTCTTCTCTTAGTGGTAGACCCTTCGCCAGTAATCTCTACCCCTCTTTCTCCCCTTTTCCTCTTTCCCTTAGCCAGGAATGGTGGACATTGGCCTCCCTTCTCTTCTTCTTCTTTTCTACTTTTTTTGTTATTATGTTCTTTTTTCTTCTTTTCAGATTGGGTTGGGTTGAGTGGCCTAGATGGGTTTTTAAACCCACCACTCAATGAAACTGTACCGCACAAACCTCGCACATGTGGTTCCATGTGGTCCATTGGATGGGCCTTCATTAATGGCAAAATTATAATTTTGCCATCCTATTCGCTCAACTGGTTGATTGCAATTCTCCTTTAGATCTAAACCATTCAATCGCTTAACCGTTGGATCGCCTCAAAATACATGCAGACCACCCGGTAGGTATCTCGCATGTGGGCCATTAAATCAAAATCATTTACTCTGCATGTCTGCACATCATTGGATTCGATTACTGCGAACTCACCATTGGATTTGCCCAAAGCACCAGGACCATCCAATCTTCTTACCATGGGTGTCTGCATGGATGACCACATGTGTAGGTCAAATGCCAAGCGACTTTCTTTAATTGGGTGGCTGCCATGTCACCAACCCAGGTGGCTTATTTTTACAAAATTATAAAATGGCCCAGAATTTGAGTTTTCTTTATATTTTGGCACCTAAATCAATTTTTAAATTTACAAAGACCACTAAATAAATTTATTTTTTTTTCACATGGTTTAATTTATATAGAAACTAATTAATTAAATTTAAATATGTAAATTAACACTTAAAATTTACATGAGGTGTTACAAATTCTCCCCCCCCCCAAATAATTTGGTCCCCTAAATTACATAATTTTAAATAAGTGATGGTACATTTCTCGTATAGAATCTTCATGCTCCAAAGTAGCTTCATTCTGGGAGTGGTGTTGCTAAAGTACTTTCACCATGGGAATGGTCCTGTTCCCAAGTAACTGGTCTTGCTTGTCAAGAATGACCACTGATACCTGCTCAAAAGTTAGGTTCTCTTCAATTGGTAGTGCTTCATAGTGTAGTACATGAGATGGGTCAGGCAAGGTGATACTTGTGTAGTATAGATACATGGAATACTTAATAGACCTTGGCTAGTTCTGGTGGAAGTGTTATCTAATACGCAGAAGTACCCATCTTGGCTAAGATCTCAAATGGTCCAATAAAGTGCGCACTCAATTTTCCTTTCTTTCCAAATCTCATGATGCCTTTCAGTGGTGATATCCTCAGAAATACGTGATCACCAACCTCAAATTCTAGATCTCTTCTACAGTTATGTGTATAGCTCTTTTGTCAACTCTAAGCAATCTATAAATTTCTTTTAATTAAGGCAACCTTGGAATTTGTTTCTTCAACTATCTCTGGTCTATATAGTTTTTGATCTCCAATCTCTTCCCAACAAATTGGAGATCTATAGGGTCTGCTATAAAGAGCTTCACATAGAGCCACGCCAATACCAGACTGAAAGCTATTGTTGTAAGCAAACTCAATTAGTGGAATGTGACCATCCCAATTCCCTCACAAATAAAGAACACAAGCTCAAAGCAAATCCTCTAAAGTCTGGATGGTTCTTTTTTATTGTCCATCCATTTGAGGGTGAAAGGTTGTACTGAAGGATAGTGTAGTGCCAAGAGCCCTTGAAGACTTGTCCAACATTTAGAAGTAAATCCAGGATCTCTGTCAAAAATTATTTAAATAGGAATCCTATTGAGTCTGATTACCTCTTTAATATACAACTTGACAAGCTTCTCAAGTGAATATATAGTCTTCATAAGTAGAAAATGAGCTGCCTTGGTCAATCTGTCCACAATGACCCATATTACATCATGACTTGATCTAGTTCTAGGTAGCCCTGTTACAAAGTCTATAGTGATATGTTCCCATTTCCATTCTGGAATAGGGATAGGTTGGTTCTAGGTAGCTTTGTTATGAGGTCCATGGTGTTGTGACCCATAAGCGATGACCCTACCATGATGCATTAAAACACAACCAGAGCCTAATTGTGAAGCATTTATAAATACTGCATAACCTCCAAAACACTAGGTAGAGCTAGTATTGGAGCAGTAACAAGTTGGTTCTTAAGCTCTTGCAACCTATTTTCACAGTCGTCTATCCATTTAAATTTCACATCTTTTCTAGTAAGGTGAGTAAAGGGAGCTTTAATCTTGGAAAATCCCTTGACGAATCTACCGTAATAACTTGTCAATCCTAGAAAGCTTTAGATTTCTATAATAGTAGTAGGATGCTTCAAATTCATTATTGTATCAATCTTGGCAGAGTTCATTGTGATCCCATCTTTAGAACCCACATGAACAAAGAAGAAGATTCTATCGAGCTAGAACTACATTTTCTCAGTTTAGCATATAACCTTTATTCTCTAAGAGTCCCCAAAATACACCTCAGATGTTCAATATGTTAAACAACACTCTTGGCATAGATCAGGATATCATCAATGAACACAATAACAAACTTGTCCAGATAAGGTCAGAATACTCGATTCACTGATCTAAAAACACTGCAGGAGCATTTGTTAAGCCAAATGGTAAGATCCAAAATTCATAATGGCTATACCTTGTTTTGAAAGTAGTTTTGGGAATATCTTCTGCCTTGATCTTGATCTAATGATACTCGGACCTCAAACCAATCTTTAAGAATACTTTAGTACCCTGTAATTGATCAAAGAGGTCATCAATCCTTGGTATAGGATATCTGTTCTTAACTGTGACTTGGTTGAGTCAATACACAGTCATTAGGTCCCATCATTCTTCTTTACAAATAGGACTGGTGCACCCCATGTAGAAATGCTAGGGCAGATAAAACCTTTCTCTAAGAGTTCCAAAAGCTGTTTCTGTAACTCTGATAATTCTACTTTTCCCATTCTGTTAGTAATAGAAATGGGCTTAGTGTCAAGCAAAAGATCAATAAAGAACTCAATCTCTCGATCTAGTGGTAGCCTTGGTAACTCTTTAGGAAATACATCAAAAAATTCTTATACCACTAGTATTTCCTGTAGTGGAATTTCTTTTTGCTTTTCACCTATTAATTAGTTCCAATAGTTAGTTGATAATAATTAAATTTTCAATTTAATTTTTGGAAACTAATTACATTTTAGTTATGGAAGATAAGTTTAGGATGTACATGGCTTTTCATTAGGCAAATAGAATACAACCTTTTTGTTATAACAATCTAAAGTTGCATGGTAGGCTGCTAACCAATTCATTCCTAAAATTACATCAAAATTTTTCTCTAGAAGTATTAAGTCTACTACTAATTCCTTTTTGGCTATTTCAATTATACAAGACTTATACATAATATGGGAAAATAAAACATTATTTCCAGTAGTAGAAACCCTTAAAGTCTTGTCTAATTGAATAGGTGTAACAGCCAAACTTGGTGGAAAAGTAGGTGATACGAATGAGTGTATGGATCTTGGATCAATTAATACATGTGAAGGAGTTTTAGAGATGAGATATGTACCTTGGAGGAGCTCTAGATTTGCCTTAACATCTAGCATTATGAGAGCAAATGCTTTGCCGTAGGTGGTATGTGTAGGTTGCCTATAGTAGTATGGATAGTCACGAATCTTATGTTGAGTACTCCCATAACCATAGCATGCATTGTTGGCACGGTAGCAAGGCTGATCACCATGTTTCTTACCACAATTAGGACATTCTGTAGTAGCTCTAGAAGGAGTAATAGACCTGATGGGTTGAGCTGCAACAACTCTAAGTCTCTTCACTAGAGGAGCATTGGACGGACCTACCCTCTTCTGGGGAATAAGAAACTTGGAACTGGCAGTAGAGGGTGTGCATCTCCTAATCTGCCCCTCAATCACAATTGCCTTCTCCATCACAACTTGGAAATCATTAAGCTGAATGGCAACCACTTTATCAAAGATCTCTAGTCTCAAACTATCCTGAAAGCGGCAGGCTTTCTTGCCCTCATCAGCCATAACATCTGGTGCATATCTACCAAGCTCCAGAAATTTCTCTATATACTCATCAATGGTCATGTTTCCTTAAGTCAAGTGGGAAAAATCACGTTCTTTTTAGTGCCTGACATGCTCAGGAAAATACCTGGAATTGAAGGCTTCCAAGAAATTCTCCCAAATAGCAGGACTAGGAAGGAATGTTTGCTTGAGTTCCCACCATCATTCAGTTTCACCATCTAACATGTACACTACTAGAATCACTTTCTACTCAAAAGTGACCCTAAGTACCCCGAATATTTTCTCAATAGATCTGATCCACTGTTTAGCTACAGTAGGATCACTACCTCCACTGAAGTTGGTTGGACCAAGTCTTTTGAACTTATCAATGTTGTTTGCACCAATCTCTAATGGCTCTAGAGCTGGTCAAGTAAGATCATGGGGAGGGGGTGGTGCATGGATAGGAGCAGGATTAGGTGCACTAAAAGGATTAGGAACGGGTGTTGGTACAGGGGCAGGAACATGAACAAGCACAGGTGCAGGAGCAAGTGCAGGTGTAGGAACAGGTGCAGGTGCAAGAGGTGGTGATGGTAATGCCCCTTTATACTAATATGCAATAATGGTTTCCATCATGTGAAGAAGTCAGTTGAACTTCTCCCAGTGGGACCATCTTGGGAAGGTTGTCCTGAAGGTCTCCCACGTCTCATACTGCTATCCTACAGCTAAAAAGCACAAGTTTAACATTTTAATTTTAGCTAAAGAAGTTATTCCTGAATATTTTTCAGATCAAGCTTATCTATATTTAGACTCTAGAACCTCATGTTCAAGGCATAATCTTAGGGTTATTTTGCCCTGATACCACCTATGACGCCCCTACTCTCCCTCAGAGGGATTATAGCCGTCAAACACTAAATATGTAATGGAAATACAATTAACAAAATATTTATAGATTCAAAATATCCATCATCTATCCCTTGACCACATTATAACATTGTTTACAATACGAGAGGTTTGTATGATAGAGTCAAAATAAAGTAGATACTCGTTCGGTTATAAAATATAATTTCCATCACAATTGCTCATACAACTTCTTCTTAATCTGGTTCAGGGGTAAGATCCTCATCATCCACAATTGGATCCTCTTGATCTGGAAAGATGCTAATTCAATGGGGTAAAAAATTTCAACGCGCTCAGTAAGTATAAGAAATTGGCTACACCCTAGACATACGACACATAGTCAAACATTCAATCAAAGATGAAAACTTTTCTTTCTGTTTTTATTAGAAATCTATGAAATGCAAAGGTATTGCATTTCTTATCTCATCTCTCACTATTCTCCCTAACTTCTTTCTATCTCTCATCTCTCATTATCTCTCCAACTTCTGTCAGACCCATTTTTCCTTAAAATTCCTCTAAATCCATTTTATCCCACCATTTTCCCTCTAGCCATCTTTTATCCCTCAAAATCACAACAACCATTTCTCACAAGTTTCCAGTCAAACTGAGACATCCGTAACCCCTTAGTGGGTATCCCTGATTCTCGATTTTCCCCAACACAATCACCATTGTGAAGTTATTAAAGTTTTAGAGTTTTATTGATATTGAACGGATGTATCTGTTATCCAATTGGTACTATTATGGGATCGAGATTCCCATTATCATAAGTAGATGCACATACAAACAACATACACACATTAGTCACAGCAGTCCGTTGTTAGGTGACCCAGAACAGAACACACAACCCAACTACCTTTATAAGGGTTTCCATCCACCCGAGGATAGGGTTCACCACACCACTGAATTTCAGTTATACCAATCTTAAATGGGTTATCTCTAAATTTTTGTTTCTTTCAATCTTCGTATTGTTTTCTTTTCTTCCTATTCTAGTTAAGATTAGTATTTTATTTCACATTTGAAATTTCACCTATCACTCTTCCCTTCCCTTTTCTAATTAATTCCCTCTTAATTTTACTTTAAAAATTTTATTTAATTATTCGTGTTTTGTTTTTGTTAATATTCGTTTACTTTATATAATTCTTTGCAATTTGTTAATATATTATATATCTATTTGCTAGTATTTATTATTATTATTGTAATTTTATTTTATTAGTGTTACTTATATTATTATTATTATTTAATTTATTATTTTTATATAAGATATATATTTTTTCAATTCTTATTATGTATAATTAGTATTTTTTATTTTTAAATCTTATCCTTACTCTAATTCCTTTTATCCTTAACTTAATTACCTATATTCCTATTTAGCAACTTAAATCTAATTTTCCTCTATTTCTAATTTATTTTCCTCCCTTTTTTCATCTACTTAAATTTTCCTTCACATTTTACGAGACTTGTATTCTCAAAATTTTCAACCTAAAATACTTACTTAAAATTATAATTTCATAATTCGTACAAATGTACAGTGACATCCCAAATGCTAATTAAGACAAATGGGTGTTAGATACAGAAACAGAATAATAAGTGCATGATAAAATTTTATGCAACGGAACAAATTAATACAAATTCCTTACAAATATATATGAGTTCCAATTACATGCATATAACTGAGGTCAGAAGTGACTATAAAATACAAGGTCAAAATACAAAAGAATGCCACTTATTTCACTATGTTATTGGACTCATAGAGTGCATGAACAATCATGCACTCAAGTTTTATGGATCCATGGGATCCTCATAGACTTTAATGGGTAGGTCAACTTGCGGTTCCTCATTTTTTTCCTCATCTAAGGGGGGCATAGAAAGAGTGAGTTTCATATATTCAGTAAGAAAAATTGTATTTAAATAACATCGTAAGGTTTTAAAGGTGAATTATTCTAACATAAATACTTACTATTCGGCTACTTCACAGGCCTATCTTATATTATGAAAATAATTTATTTGTTAGGAAAACAGTACGTTAATATAATCAAAAAAACATACATCATGCAAGATAATAGAGAAAATAATATAAATCATGAAATGATCAGATTTTTGTATCATGCTTTGCAAAGTCGTTACGACTTCCATCTCTTAAGGCAGATACAGATTTTCAACTACCCATGTGAAATGACCAAATCAGATACATAAAATGACAATTTGCTCAGGCACAATTTTGGCTGGCCAAGCCATGGTACGATCTAGGATCACAACCGTACCAACCATAGTGGTCCTATCAGATATCTACAGTCACAATAGTTCTTAACCAAAGGTGATCCTTAACAGATATTCGCATCACCATTCTCGTCAAAGGGTACGCCATCATCTACAGGGAGCAATCTTCTTATGTTCTTCCAGACTAGATGGGGTTAGGGGAACAAATAACCCTCAAAGATAAAAATCCTAACGAGACACTTGATGCATTATGCATGTCAATACAGATATATTCTTCAGACCATTCATGCTTTACTCCACTTTTCTCTTTTTTTTTTCTTCTTTTTGTTTCTTTTATTTTTCCAGGTAATAATATTGACTTCAGATTATTTTTATTACATGAAAATCATCAAGTGTTTATAAATCACATAGCATGCTTGAAAACAAGAAAAATTTAGCTTATTAGACATATAAACACAAATGTATGCAAAATAGAAAAAATCATAATTATCATGTTTAATAATATTTCTTTTATCTAAAAAAACTCCTTAAGACATCTACAAAAATGCTAAATTATTTATCGAAACCTTGATATTTTTTCCTTCACTGTTCTCCTTTTCTCTCTAGATCACTCTTTCTCTCTTTTTTTCTCACTAATTCTTGAAAATTGGAATAATGGAAGTGTGGAGAAGAATGGGAAGGGAAGAGCTATTTATAGAAATTAGGAACCATCATATTCGCACCACAGTATGCGGTGCCTATCCACGCGCGAGGTGACGCGCGTAGGGTCTGATCCCACACTATGCTCATGCGCGTGCACACAGTGCGCTGGCATCCCGCACAGGCAGTTCCCCTTCCCTGCGAGATGTTTTCAGGGGACTTTTCTTGTTTCACCATTTTTTTGAAATTTATTTTTTTGTACTAAACTCAAATAAATAAAATTAATGCAATTAAATTAGAATTAAATAGAAATAATTAAAATAAAATAAAATCAAAATAATTAAAAATCAAAAAAATTCACGAATTACAATAAATAATATATGGAGTAAATTAAATGAGTTCAATGCAGCCTAAAGGCTCGAATAAATAGTAGTTTTTCCAAATTAATGGAGCACAGTGATGGGCGGGATGTTACATCCTCCCTACTTTGGAAAACTTTGGTCCCCAAATTTGTCTCGAATAGGTCCGGATACTTTTTCCTCATCTCACTTTCCAAATCCCACATTGCTTCTTTCAGGGTATGATGCTGCCATCGCACCTTCACCATGGGAATCGTGTTGTTGTGCAAGACCTTGTCGATCCACCCAAGAATTTCCACAAAACCTCCTCATAAGTCATGTCAACTTGTATCAGCACCTCATCACGAGGAGTAATATGAGAAGGCTCAGGGTGGTACCTCTTTAGTATTGAGACGTGAAAGACGTCATGTAGACCAATAAACTCTCAGGATAGAGCGAGGTGATATGCCACATGTCCAATGCGTTTGATGATTTAAAAAGGTCCCACATAACGAGGGTTTAACTTCCGTCTTTTTTTGAACTACATCTTTCCCTTGTAGAGGGAAACCTTAAGGAAAACCTGGTCTCCCATGGTGAATTCCAAGGGTCACCTATGATTATCAGTGTAACTCTTCTGCGACTATGGGCAGTAGCCAAGTTCTTGCAGATAATTGCAACCTTTTCCATGGTCTTTTAAATGAATTCTTGTCCTAAATGGCGCTTGTTTCCAACTTCACTCTAATAAGTGGGAGAACGACAAGGCCTTCCATACAATGCTTCATACGGAGCCACGTTGATGTTGGAATGATAACTATTATTACCAACAAATTCACATAAGAAAAGATACTCATACCAGCTATCGCCAAACTCAAGGACATAAGAACACAACATATCTTTCAATGTCTAGATCGTATATTCTTACTGACCATCTATTTGGGGATGATAAGCAGTGATGAAACATAATCCAGACCCTAGAGCTTCTTGGAGGTTGTCCCAGAAGTGGGAGGTAAATTGAGGATCGTGGTCAAGAACAATGGATGAGGGAACACCATGAAGTCAAACAATCTCATCAACATATAGGTATGCTAATTTATTGGTGGAGTCAGTGGTTCTGATGGGCAGAAAATAGGCAGTCTTGGTCAGTTTGTCCATGATGACCTAGATAACATTTTGACCAGAACAGGTCTTGCGCAATGCTGTGACAAAATTCATAGTTACATGCTCCCATTTCTATTTAGGAATCGAAAGACTTTGTAACAAACCACCGGCTCTCTGATGTTCTGCCTTAATCCTCTAGTAAGTAAGTCATCAGAAGATGTAGTCGACTATATCCTTCTTCATTCTTGACCACTAGTGTTGACGCTTCAAGCCTCGGTACATCTTGGTACTCGCAGGATGGATGGATAGCTTAGAAGCATGGGCGCTCTTGAGAACATCCACCCTTACAACAATGAGGACCCTAAATTTTATTCTAAAATTTGAACAGTCCATTATCTGAAATCCTAAAATTAAGAGATTCATCATAAGTGAACTTATCTAGATTCTTAGTGAGTTTCGGATCAGTGGATTGAGCTTCCCAGATTTTCATGAAGAGATCTAGCAGGGCTCGAATCTGAGAAAGATAGGTACCTTTGCCGTAGTAGCTAAGGTAAAAAGATTGCATAGTATCCATCAATTTCTAACTAGAGGCCATGATTTCAGCCAACATTACAGACTCCTTTCAGCTTAGTGCATCGAAGACTATATTTCTTCTACTGGGGTGATAGATGAGATCTTATAATCATAGTCCTTTAAGAGATCCATCCAGCGTCTATGTCTCATATTTAACTTCTTATGCGAGAAGATGTACTTTAAACTCTTGTGCTAAGTGTAAATCTCAAAAGTTTGACCAAACAGGTAATGATGCCATATTTTCAAGGCAAAGATAATGGCCGCCAACTCTAGGTCATAGGTAGGGTAGTTTCACTCATGAGGTTTCAAATTTTGAGACCTATAAGTGACTACTCTACCATGCTAATCAAGAATTTCCAGTAGTAACTTATCAAACCAATTGAACTATGTACCTTGGCCACATTAGTGGCAGATTCTATTTGACTACTGTTTCAACCTTGGACGGATCCACGAAAACTCCTTCACTCAAAATTACATGATCGAGAAAGAAAACTCGATCTAAGCAAAAGGAGCATTTGCTAAGTTTAACATAAAGTTGGCTCTAATGAAGGGTCTCTAACATTTCAGTCAAGTGTAATGCATTTTCTCCCAGGCTCTTGGAGTACACTAGGATGCCATTACTAAAAATGGTGACGTACTGATCTAGTTCGTGTTGGAAAACTCTATTCATGATGTCCATGAAAGCTGCAGGGGCATTGGTTAACTTGAACGACATTACCTTAAACTCGTATAAACTGTACCTGCATGAGAAAGAAGTCTTTGGAATATCTTCTTCTTTGACTCTCAGCTGGTGGTATCCGTCCTGAGATCAATCCTAGAGAAGACCTTGGCTCCTTGCAGTTCATCAAGGAGATCATTGATCTGAGGTAAGGGGTACTTGTTTTTAACTGTCACTTGGTTAAATTCCCGGCAATCCACATAGAGTTTGAGAGAACCATCCTTCTTTTTTCACGAAAAATACAAGAGTGCCCCAAGGAGAATGGCTAGGGTGGATAAACTTCTGGGTAATAAGTTCAGAAAGCTGATACTTCTTCTTTGTATTAATCAAGGGGATTAACTAATTATTAAAGAACAATTACAATGTGAGAAAGAATAAATGTGTAGAGTTGATTATTTTCTTCAGGTTGTGAAAAACGTAAGTCTTATTTTATACTATAACTTATGAAATCTTTGAACTCAAATAAAGAATCATAAACTCTTTAACGTAAATAAACAATTGTGGCTATTTAAAATGTTATTTCTTAAATAAAGAATATATAGCTATTTGGGACTTGATATTATTATACTTACTAGATATTTTACTTAATTTATATAAAATTCTTATGAACATAGATTTTATTAGTTTTATGACTACCATTATAGTACAAATGAGTCACTTCAAATAAAATTTACTCAATTTAATCTTTTTACGGACGAACTTATTACCCTTTTTTTTTGAAAAGTAGGAAATAATTTTGTTGAGATAATGTTAAAATTTTGTATAGTTTTACAACATTTTTCTTCTATTTTTAGAAGATGTATTTTATGGGAATTCAGAATTCTAGATGAAGATGGTGAGTGCTATTGGAATAATGAAGCTAAAAAGGAAAAGTGAAGGAAGGAAAATGAGATAAATGAAAATAGCTTTGAATATTTTCTGTTAACTATTTTTTAATTCGTAATTTTTATCTTTATAAGACCAATTTAATGATAACGGTTAACCATGTCTACCTTCTTCATATTTCTTTACCATACTGTACATAAACATGTATGTATAGATTTTACCTTATTAAAATTAGATAATTATATATTAAGTGCTTCAAAATGTAAATAAATTTGTCAATCATAAATGTATGATACCATAAATATTTGTTAAAAAATTATAAAAACAAAACTTAGAGGATCACAATCACTTAATAATTTTTTATTACAAATCAGTGATTTAAAAATAAAAGTATGTAACAAAAATTAGCTAATTTTTTAAATTTAAAGGTACAAATGTTTCACATTTTTATGTACACATATGGTGTAAGAGAAGTGTGTGGTAAAGTTGAATTTTTGTCATAATACTATTATATAAGAAAACTTTATCAAAATCCTTACAAGATATCAAGATTCTAATTCGATAAAAATTTATCATATGCAACTGGATTTTTTTGTCTTCAAATACATTTGTTATTTTCTGAGAAACAATAGTTTATTAAATAATTGGATATTTTTCTTAATACTCAAAAGTCTTGGCTTCATGAAAAATATGATTAGTATTGCTAGAAGGCTCATAAATAGTTATTCGAGCTTGTTTTAATGCTCTTGAGGAATAGAAAAGATTGCAATTATAATATGCAACATTACAATAAGTTTTAAGAGCACTTTTCTTAGGAGTTACAAGAATCAAATTCCCAAGTTGATTGTTTTCCTCAGAAAAAACTTCACTAGCTCTATTTCATGTTAATCAAACTTTTACCATGATATCTTGTTAAACTTAATTTTGTCTTGATCAGGAACAAACATATCAAGTTCATTTTTTTAATGAATCTCCCAGTGAGATATGTGATGGAAATTGAAGCCATTCAGCTGCAGTGAAAATTTTAATTTTTTTTCCATATAGTTAGTTATTTATCATAAAGAAAACTATCCATGAAAAACACATCTACAATAAAATTAATGGATAAGGATTTTGTTATGAATGGCACAAGTGAAGCCTCACTAAGTGGGAATGAGTGCAACATGGTCTTGGGTCTTATAAGATTTTGCTAGTACAGATCTTCTCCAAAGCTTCGTCCGTTAAACCTTATGACCTGAGATTTAGACTATAGAAAATATTAACATCGAAGATCTAGATTTTATATTTTAATGCAATATCTCTACTTTAAATCATGTATTTATATACTAATATATAAAGATTAGTTAGTAATTAACCTAAGAAATATGATATAATTGTTAATGAAACTTTAACATCCTACTCAAAGTATAGTGTAATATACATATACAACCAAAATAATTATATAGATTTATCTCTCATAAGGCCAGTTGGGGCACCTGTACCTTTTATTAGCCAAAGGATCATGGTAGAGCTTGTAATCCCTAGTAGTGCAGTGGTAAAAATGTTGGTCCTTTACACCTTGTGCAGGTAATTAACTCACCCTGATGGAACTGCTACTTTCCACAAATGAGCATTGATTGTTGTTTAGGTTTACAGCAAGCTTGTAATATTTGATTTTGTACTTTTATAGAAATAGGAGATCTCGTTGGTATTCCTTACGCCCCATAAAGGTCATTAGACAAATGAAAAATTGAATAATTTTTTACTTCTATTCAATAGGAGATCTTGTACGTATTCCTCCTCCCTGTAAAAGTCATGGGACAAATGACAGATAGTCAAATAAGTAAACTAAGTTAAAAAGTTATCAAAGTAATTAGTATCTTAATAGTAGTTCATTTTATTGCAAGATTTAATGATTTAGAATAGTACACATTGAATTGCTAATTACATCTTTATGCCACCAATCCCACCTACTTAATATTAATTGATAATTCCCTCTTTTATATATTTATATATTTATAAACATCCATTTTACATAATGTGAGTAAAAATTTGAGATTAAAAATTAGTTTTAAGGTTTAAAATTGTGTTGAAAATTAACAGACAACATAATGTGAGAAAAAAAATGTTGACTGTGAGCAAAGAGGAAGAGAGAACAAATTAATTACTTGAATAGAAAACTTCCAACGAGGATGAATTTTTCATTTTTAAGCTCTAATAGACCATGTGGTGGAATAATTTTTTTATATATAATTATTTTTTAAAATTTCGTACAAGGTTACTAATAAGTTAAAGCTAACTTAAAAAACTTATAAATGTATCACATTAATTAAACTTACAAGATAAGTAATAAGTTAAGTTAATTTTGTACGAGTATACAATCATTTAAAAGGCTCACAAGGTACCAAATGTTGTGATAATATAAACCTTTAGTTTACAATTTAAAATGTTATCATTATCGACTTACATTTTTTATATTACACTATGTAGGATGTTAAAAGGTATTTTAGAATTTTCATTAACAATTAGATCATATTTTTGATATTAAATTTTAATCGATTTTTATATATTGGTATATAAATATATGATTTAAACTAAAATATTACATTACACTAACTAATTGCATTATTGTAAAGTATAGTAATTTTTTCAAAAGAAACAAACAAATGTATCATATTAATTAATAAAAACCACGCAATAAATGAAAAGAAACAAAGAGAATTTAGGGATGAAATAAAAAATTTATCATGTTGATCAAGAACTTTACTAAATCAGAATCTTGATATCTTGTACGGATTTTAATGAAGTTCTCTTATATAATGGTATTATGACAAAATCAAAAAAATAAATTCAACTTTACCACGCACTTTTTTTATATGCACCATATGTGTACATAAAAATTGTGAAACTTCTGGAGCTTTGAATTTAAAAAATTAGTTAATTTTTGTTATGTATTTTTTATTCTTAAATCACTATTTTAAAATAAAAAATTATTAAGTGATGGTGATCCTCTAAGTTTTGTTTTTATAATTTTTTAACAACAACTTATGGTGTCATACTTGTATGGTCGACAAATTTATTTACATTACGAAGGACTTAACACTTAATTATCTAATTTTAATCAATTATCTAAAAGCCAAAAAGCTAGAAAGTTTCTAAAAGGCCTTTGTGCCAACATTTATGATTGAGTCATGATGCCGAGACCCAGCTCGCATGTGGAGGTGCTAGAACACGCCCAATTGGCCAAAAATGTCATCTCGGCCAAGTACCAACACATTGCCCGAGTCTGTACCTAACAATAACCCCAATAGCTTAGGAGGAGATTGCCTGATCCGGTAAGTAGCCACCCCAAGAAACGAACTAGAGTTGTTCATCCCCCTATCTTGCCTCCACCTACAATTCAACTTGCCTGACCTAACAAACCCTGTCAGCATTATGGTCGCTCGCATGGTGACCTGCCCTATCGGCGTATCAATCATGCCCGTTATTGGTGTGGAAACACCCAACATCTCATAAAAGACTGCCCCCAGTGATCAAAAGACATAGCCAGGTCTGTAGCTCAGGTTCACGTGTACCATATAGATGAACCCGGTGCTCTCCACACTCATGTTCTTATCCAGGGTATGCTTTCTATCTATGATACTTTTGTCAAGGCTTTGATCAATATAGGTGCTACTCACTTTTTTATTTCCTATGCATTTGCTTATAATATTGATTTTAGGCTAGAACCTTTAGATGAAACATTGACGGTAGAAACTCCCTCTAGGGGATTATTAGAAGCTCATTGTGTATAAAGATTATAAAATAAAAAGCTTCAGGAATAAAAGTATTTATGAATCTAATACTGTTAGATTTGTCAGGATTTGATGTGATATTAAGAATGGATTAGAAAAGTATATAGTAATAATTGATTGTGAAAGTAAAATTGTAACCTTAGGAATAAAATTATTGTTATTATGTCTCCTAACAATTGAATAAAGAGGAATACGGGTGCTAATCCTGCTGTGTATTCCATACCAATTATTTGTATCTTTTCAGATGTCTTTCCCATCGAACTTCCTGGTTTGCCTCCCTTGTGAGAAGTGGAGTCCTAATTGAATTGGTGCTAAAAACCAAGCCAATCTCGAAGCCTGCCTATCACATGAGTCATGTTGAACTTATGGAGCTAGAAAATAAGCTTTCTGAACTTATTACCCAAAAGTTTATCCGCCCTAGCCATTTTCCTTATGGCACTCCTATATTATTCGTGAAAAAAGACGGATGGTTCTCTCAGACTCTATGTGGATTACTGGGAACTCAACCAAGTGACAGTTAAAAGAAAATACCCCTTACCTTGGATCGATGGTCTCTTTGATCAACTGTAAGGAGCCAAGTTATTCTTTAGGATTGATCTTAGGATGGGATACCACCAGCTGAGAGTCAAAGAAGAAGATATTCCAAAGACTGCTTTCTGATGCAGGTACAATTTGTACGAATTCAAGGTAATGTCGTTCAGGTCAACCAATGCCCCTGCAGCCTTCATGGACCTCATGAACAGAACTTTTCAGCACGCACTAGATCAGTATGTCATTGTTTTTATTAATGACATCCTATTATACTCCAAGAGCCTGGGAGAACATGCATTACATGTAACGCCCAAATAATTTCAGCATTTTTGTTATTATTTTTATTAATTTGATTTATTTAGTTTAATTTATAATTAAAAAAAAAAAGCGCCATGTCAGCAGCCACGTCAGCGGCCCAGTCAGCAGCCCTTGCCAACCAGGACTTGCCGCGTGGCAAGACCACGTCGACCAGGGAACGAGCCACGTGGACGATACGCGTGCGGGCGATCAGACGGCCTAGATGCAATCGCACGGATGGCCCAGATGCACGCGCACGGACGGCCCAGATTCTATCAAAAACGGACGGCCCAGATTTAATCAAAATAGATGGCTGTGATCAAAAGGCAAAAGGGTATAAATAGAACCCCCACACCTGACCACAAAAACCCTAGCCGCCTGCCCTCGCCGAAGAAGACGAACCAGACGCCGGAGGAGCCGGCCGCCGCCACCCGTCGCCGCACCGGGGAGTTTTTCGACCGCCAATCGAGGTAAATTTCATACCCCCAACTCGTTTTTCTATGCTGAGTTCCCCTGTGGCCAAATCGGAGCCAAAATCCCGACCAAACGGCTGGAAAACATGGCCAAAACCCAACGGCACTGCCGCACCCCTCCTCGATTTTTGCCTCCGATGAGGCCCTTCCCGGCCTCCGTTTGATGCAATTTTTATATCACTGTGATCACCATTCTTTTCTCTACAGGTTGATCAGAGCCGAATCACCAAAACACGAACCTCGCCGGAGAGCCGCCGCACCCGAGAGCACCGCCGCCGAAAAAGCTTCAGTTTTTTCGTAATTTTTTGGCCCCCTGAGGGCCATAGGGTTGTTTTATCATAGGGACCGATGCAAGTGTGGCCGGATTCGGCCGGAAACGGCTGAAAACGGCCAACCCAAGGTGAATCGCCGTCGATTGCGGCGGCGCCGTCGCTGGAGCACGGCGGAGCCGCCATGCCGGAATTGCGATATTGGCCGAAAGGGGCCCTGGGTCTAATTTGAGATTTTTTGGAACACGTGCAGGTACCAGTAGTGCGTTTTAGCTCCCCAAAAAAAATTCAAGAAAAATTAGGGACAGCCTGTAAGCGCACTATGGAGCCGTGTTCGAACCCCGAAACGAGTAAGGACCCCTCACCCTATTTCCTATCACGGTATTAAAGTTTAATAATGATAAAACGGTATATCTTGAATCAACGAATGTGTGAAATTGCTTAAGGTCGCTAATGGATCCCGAGTCTGGTGTGTTTATCGGTTAACTGTTATTTGGCCTATTTTACAGTTTTAAATGCAGTATGAGGTCTGATATTTTCATTTCATAGTTTCGTGTGCATATTTTACTGTTTTATTGATTATGGGTTGAATGACTGAGAAACCGATGCTGTATGTTGTCTTGTTTGGCATAAATTACTGGTTTGCTTGTTTGTGTGTAAAGTGATGATGCTGACTGAGGAAAAAGGGGAGTGAAAGGTTATGTAAATTGATAATTGTATAATGTGATCAGCCTAACTAGATATCCTGGGAGATGGTGGACAGACCGGGTCCGTAGGGAACCCTACCGGGATTGTGGTCTCTCATACCGGACGGGGTATGGGGACGGCTCGTTTCACCCTCATACTGGACGGGGTATTGAGGTTTATAGTTTTGGCGCCCATACCAGACGGGTTATGGGGACGGCCCTGGAATCTGATTACAAGTGTTAAGGGTTCACGGGTAGCGGGACCCCTATGGATCTCCATGGATACTAGTAGGCTGGTAAAAGAGGAAAAATATGTTGTGTAACGATTGAATTACAAAAGGCGTGATAAGTATTATGTTATACAGTTTATATGATTTCATGATGATGATAATATTATTGCTTTCGTATATTGTTTTATGAATTTCACCGAGGTAAGTGGATGGTAAAGGATTTTATTATTGATAAAAGGATTTGTCGTAAATTATGCTCCATTGGTCTTTTTGTGTTTTTTACCCACCTTTACCTCCGTGACGGTGAGATATTGTGATGTCTTTACTGGGCTAGTGTAGCTCATTCCTTATTTAATCATTTCAGATCAGGAAGACATTTTTCCCGAGCCCGTTCTGCAGGAAGACGACGAAGGGAACGCCTAAAGACTCCATAGTCATATTCATAGCTTTTACTTTCGAGTTTCTCTTTTAGTTAGTTTGATCTTTTATATTTTGAGCACGTTTTTGATTTTAGTGTAAGGGATGTTGATCGAAATTCTGACTTCGCTTCCGCATTTGACATTTTTAATACACATATTTCATTTTAAATTTCTGGGGTGTTAGATTACACTTAATTGAAATGTTAGAGATCCTTCATTGGAACCAACTGTATGTTAAACTTAGCAAATGCTCCTTCTGCTTAGATCAAGTTTCCTTGCTCGATCATGTAATTTCGAGTGAAGGAGTTTTTGTGGATCTGTCCAAGGTTGAAACAGTAGTTAACTAAAATCCACCTACTAATGTGGCCAAGGTGCATAGTTTCTTTGGTTTAACAGGTTACAACTGGCAATTCATCGACGAATTTGCTAATATTGTTGCTCTATTGACCTGGCTAACCTGAAAGAGCATACCATTTGTTTAAAACTACAAGTGTAATAAGAGCTTCATGGAATTAAAGTGTCGTCTTACCTTTGCTACTGTGTTGATCCTCCCTGACAATACGGAAAGATTCAGGTCAACTACGATGCATCCCATATTAGCTTGGGGTGTATCTTGATGCAGCATGGTAGAGTAGTCACTTATGGGTCTCAAAAATTGAAACATAATGAGTAAAACTACCCTACCTACGACCTAGAGTTGGCGGCCATTATCTTTGCCTTGAAAATTTGGCATCATTACCTGTTTGGTCAAACTTTCAATATCTCATAAATCTGAAGCTTTCAATTGCTTTAAAAAATATAAGAATTTAGTTGAGAATCAATTAGACAATAAAATAAAAGCTTTAAGAACTGATAGAGAATGAGAATATTTATCTAATAAATTCAGAGAATTTTGTGATTAAATGGGAATAGAACGTTAGTTAACTATTCCAGCAACACCACAATAGAATAGTATTATAGAAAGAAGAAATAGAACCTTGCTTCAAATGGTTAGATCTATGGTGACACAAGCTGATTGGCCAATTACCTTTTCGGGTGATGCATTATTATCTGCCACATATATCTTTAACTAAGTACTCTCAAAATCAGTTACCACCACACCATATGAGTTATGGACTAACAAAAAATCAAACCTAAGTTTTCTAAGACCTTCGGGTTGTCCCGCCTATGTTCATTAATCTTCCCACAAATATGGAAAATTAGGTCCAAGAGGGAAGAAAAGTATCTTTATAAGATATTCAGAACAATCAAAAGGATTTATGCTGATAGGCACACAAGAAAATGGTCATGTAATTAAATCTGAATCATGAGATGTCATATTCTTATAGAATGATTTTCCTAAAAAATGTGAGATAAGTCAAGACTTATCTCTATATGAAACTGAAGACCAAACTGTTTCCACCTTACAAGGATAAATGGGCCCACTATATTTGAGTGGGAGTGATACAAGATTAAATAAACCTGTTTCAATTAAAACCCAATCAAAACCAATGGTAGGCCTAAGTATGGAAGTTGGTCTCAGTGGGAGTAACGTAAAAGAATCTCAAATACGTCGAACTAATAGGAAAAGTGTTCCTCATCACCATTTTGAGATTGAAGGGGGAATATTCTTAGTTACTCCAAAAGATGAAGAAGAGACAAGAAATATAAATGAGGCTCTTAAATGCCCTGCCCAGGAAAAATGGATGAAAGCATAGAAAAGCTTACATTAATAATATGCAATGTTACGATAAATTTTAAGAGCATTTTTATTAAGAGTTACAAGAACCAAATTTCCAAATTGATTGTTTTTCTCAGAAAAAATATCACTAGCTCTATTTTATGCTCTTCAAACTTGTAACATGATATCTTATTAAACTTAATCTTGTATGGATAAGGAACAAACATATCAAGCTCATTCTTTTATTAAAGCTCCCAATGAGGTGTGTAAACGAAATTGAAGCCATTCAACTGCAATAATATTTTTATTTTATCCATATAGTTAGTTATTTATCGCAAGAAAATCATCCAAGAAAACACATCTACAATAAAATTAATGGAAAAGGATTTTAGTACGGATAACACAAGTGAAGCCTTACCGAGTAGGAACGAATACAACATGGTCTTGGGTCCCTTAAGGTTTTGCTGGTACAAATCTTCTCCAAAGCTGCCTCTTTCAAACCTTATGACATGAGATTTAGACTATAGAAAAAATAACATCAAATGTTTACATTTTAAATTTGTGCCTGAAGATTAAGAAAAATGGAAATTAACTTATTTTTTTCTTTCTTCAAATGAATAGAGGTTAAGTGCATACCCTTGAGTTTAATCTATAATAAATAACTTTAGAGGTTATGTAGGCTTTGGGAAACCAACTTTTCACTATACTTCTTTGTTACACCACTCTAGAAGAGTAAATTTAATTGAAGAACAATTGAATTGTAATTGGAGAACACGACAATGATTGAGTATTTTATATAGGCCGAGGAAAATGTAGATTTATTATACTTAAACTTACAAAATCTTTGAACTTAAATAAAGAATCTATGACTATTTGAAAAGTGCTTTCATTTTTTTAAATCTTTAAGTTAAATGTATAATCCATCACTATTTGAGATGTGGTTTTATTATATTTATGTAATATCTAACTTAATATATATGAAATAATTAAAAACATTGATTTAATTAATTTTATGGTCGCCAACTGTATTAAAATTAACTTTTGAATTTTAATCCATGCGCTAAAGAACTTATTCTTCATTTATTTTTTTAGAAGTTAAAAAAAAGTAATTTTATTGAGATAATGATAGAAGTTTATCACCATGCATGTAAGGTAAAAAGTCACATTACTCAAAAAGTCGACTGTACTTTACTATAATGTTATTAGTTATTTTAATGCAATATCTTTACTTTAAATCATGTATTTATATACCAATATATAAAGATTGATTAGTAATTAAATTTAAAAACATGATCTAATTGTTAATGAAAATTTCAAAATACCCTTTAAGATCCTACTCAAAGTATATTGTAATATAAAATCATAAGTCCATAAAGATAACAATGTAAAATACATAGAGAAAGTAACCAACTTTTCATGATATTTCTTCTTTGCATCAATCAAGGAGATTAGCTAATTATTAAAGAACAATTGCAATGTGATAAGAGAATAAATGTGTAGGATTGATTATTTTGTGCAAGCTGTGAAAAAAGTAAGTTTTATTTTATACTATAACTTATGAAATATTTGAACTCAAAAAGAATCATAAATTATTTCAAGTAAAAAAAGAATTGTGGCTATTTAAAATGTTATTTTTTAAATAAATAATCCATGCCTATTTGGGACTTGATATTATTATACTTATTAGATATTTAACTTAATTTATATAAAATTCTTATGAACATTGATTTTATTAGTTCTATGGCTGCCATTATACTACAAAATGAGTTACTTCAAATAAAATTTACTTTTAAATTTAATCTTTGTGCGAAAGAGCTTATTAGTCTTTTACTTTGAAAAATAAGAAATAATTTTATTGAGAAAATGTTAAAAATTTATATAGTTTTACAATATTTTTTTCAATTTTTAGAAGATAAGTTTTAAGAAAATTTAGAATTTTGGATGAAGATGGTGAGTGCTATTGGAACAATGAATCTCAAAAGGAAAAGTGAATGAAGGAAAATGAGATAGATGAAAATAGGTTTGAATATCTTCTACTAACTATTTTTTAATTTTGTAATTTTTATCTTTAGAAGACAAATTTAAAGATAACAGTTAACTAACTCTGCCATCTTCACATTTCTTTACTATACTGTACATAAATATGTATGTAAAGTTAAATTAGTGATTTAAGAATAAAAAATATGTTACAAAAATTAGCTAATTTTTTAAATTTAAAGGTATAAATGTTTCACATTTTTTTATACACATATAGTATAAACAAGTGTGTGGTAAAGTTGAGTTTATTTTTTTGATTTTTTCATAATACTATTATACAAGAGCTCTTCATCAATATCCTTACAAGATATCAAGATTCTTATTTGGTAGAAATTTTTGATATGCAACTGGATTTTTGTTTTCTCTAAATGCGTTTGTTATTTTCTAAGAAACAATAGTTTATTAAAAAATTAGATATTTTTTCTTAATATTCTAAAGTCTTGGCTTCATGAAAAATGTGATCATTAATTCATTTTTTTGTTAAGTATGGTGTGTGATTAGCATGCTAAATTTTTTTATTTCATCCCTAAGTTCTCATTGTTTCTTTCATAGATTGTGTGGTTTTTATTAGTTAATGTGATACATTTATTTATTTTTTTTGAAAAATTTACTATACTTTACAATAATGTGATTAGTTATTTTAATGCAATATTTTAGTTTAAATCATATATTTATATACCAATATATAAAAATTTGTTAAAATATAATATTGAAAACGTGATCTAATTGCTAATGAAAATTGTAAAATATCTTTTAACATCCTACCTAGTGTAATATAAAAAATATAAGTCAATAATGATAACGTTTGTAAGTTTTCTGAGTTAACTTTAACTTATTACTGAACTTGTATTAAAATTTAAAAGATATTTATACATAAAAAAATTATTCCACTACATGGTCTTGGTACCTGTAAGGTTTTGCTGGTACAGATTTTCTCCAAAGCTTTCTCCTTTAAACCTTATGACCTGATATTTAGACTATAGAAAATATTAACATCGAACATCTAGATTTTATATTTTTCATGAAGATTAAGAAGAATGGAAAGAAACTTGATTTTTTTTCTTCATTTGAATGAATGGAGGTTAAGTTCATATCTTTGAGCTTAATTTATAATAAATAACTTGAGAGATTAAGTAGGCTTTGGAAAACCAACTTTTCACTATACTTCTTTATTCCATTAGTTAAGAAGACTGAGTTTAATTAAAGAAAAATTGAATTGTGATGGGAGATTAATGACATACGGTTAAATATTTTATATAGGCTGTGAAAAATGTAGATTTTATTATATTATAACTTATAAAATCTTTTAAATTAAATGAAGAATCTATGGATATTTGGAAAGTGGTTTCATTTTTTGAAATCTTGAACTTAAATTAATAATCTATCATTATTTGAGATGAGATTTTGTTATAGTTATGTGGTATCTTACTTAATAAATACAAAATACTTGAAAACATTGATTTGATTAATTTATGGCTGCCAACCATATTAAAATTAATGTTTGAATTTTAATCCATGCAATAAAGAACTTATTCGTCATTTATTTTTCTAAAAGTTAAAACAAGTAATTCTATTGAGATAATGATAGAAGTTTACAACCACATATAAGGTAAAAAGGCATGTTACACAAAAACGTCGCATGTACTTTACAATAATGTTATTAGTTATTTTAATATAATATCTTTATTTTAAATCATGTATTTATATATCAATATATAAAGATTGGTTAGTAATTAACCTTAGAGACATGATCTAATTTCTAATGAAAATTTTAAAATACCCTTTAACATCCTTCTCGAAGTATAGTGTAATATAAAAAGATATGTCGATAATAATAACAATATAAAATACATAGAGAAGGTAACCAACTTTTTACGATACTTCTTCTTTGCATCAATCAAGGAGATTAACTAATTATTAAAGAACAATTATAATATGAGAAGAGAATAAATGTATCAGGTTGATTATTTTATGTAGACTGTGAAAAACGTAAATCTTATTTTATACTATAATTATTAAATCTTTGAACTCAAATATAGAATTAGAAATTATTTATACTAAACAAAGAATTGTGGCTAACTAAAATGTAATTTCTTAAATAAAGATCCATAACTATTTGGGATGAAATTTTATTATACTTATTGGATATTTTACTAAATTCATATAAAATACTTATGAACATTAATTTTATTAGTTCTATGACTGCTATCATAGTACAAAAAGAGTCACTTAAATAAAATTTACTTTTGAATTTAATCTTTGTGTGGAAGAACTTATTAGCCATTTACTTTGAAAAGTAAGAAACAATTTTGTTGAGACATGTTAAAAGTTTATGAGGCTACAATATATATATATTTTCAATTATAAGCAATGAAAACTCGACCTTCTTGTCTTTTTAATTCAAAAAATTCTTTAACAATTTATATAGTTTTACAACATTTTTTTAATTTTTAGAAGATGGGCTTTATGAGAATTGGGAATTCTAGATGAAGATAGTGAGTGCTATTGGAACAATAAAGCTCAAAAGAAAAAGTGAAGGAAGGAAAATGAGATAGATGGAATAACTTTGAATATTCTCTGTTAACTATTTTTTAATTTCATAATTTTTTTATTTAGAAGAACAATTTAATGATAAAAATTTACCAACTCTACCCTCTTCACATTTCTGTACCATACTGTACATACATATGTATGTAAAGTTATTACCTTGATAATTGATTAAAATTATATAATTTAGTGTTAAGTGCTTCAAAATATAAATAACTTTATCAACCGTACAAGTGTGACATCATAAATTTTTGTTAATAAATTATAGAAACAAAACTTAGAGGAAAAAATCATTTCAAATTAGTGATTTAAAAAGAAAAATATGTAACAAGAATTAGCTAATTTTTTAAATTCAAAGCTACAGATGTTTCACATTTTTTATGTACACATATGGTGTATGTAAAAAAGTGTGTTCTAAAGTTGAATTTATTTTTTTATTTTGTCATAATATTATTTACAAGAGAACCTCATCAAAACCTTACAAGATATCAAGATTCTAACTTAGTAGAAATTTTTTATATGCAACTGGATTTTTTTTTTATCTTCAAATGCATTTGTTATTTTTTTAAGAAAAATAATTTATTAAACAATTAGATATTTTCCTAATATTCAGAAGTCTTGGCTCCATGAAAAATTTCATCATTAATTCTTTCTTTTTGTTGAGTATGAATGCTTGATCAAGATGCTAAATTTTTTATTTCATCCCTAAAATCTCATTGTTTTATTTCATTGATTGCGTGATTTTTATTAATTAATATGATACATTTCTTTGTTTCTTTTGAAAAATTTACTATATTTTACAGTAATGTGATTAGTTATTTTAATACAAGATTTTAGTTTAAATTATATATTCATATACCAATATATAAAAAATCGGTTAAAATTTAACATTGAAAATATGATCTAATCATTAATGAAAATTCTAAAATACCTTTTAACATTCTTCTTAGTGTAGTGAAAAAAAATATAAGTTGATAATGGTACCATTTTAAACTGTATACCAAAGGTTTATATGCTCACAACATTTAGCATCTTGTGAGCCTTTTAAATGCTTGTATACTCGCACAAACTTTACTTTGTAACATTAACTTAATTTATTACTGATCTTATAAGTTTAATTAATGTGATACATTTGTAAGTTTTTTGAGTTAGCTTTAACTTATTACTGACCTTGTACAAAATTTTGAAAGGTAATTATACATAAAAAATTATTCCACCACATAGTCTATTAGAACTTAAAAATAAAAAATTCATCCTCCTTAGAAGTTTTTCTATTCAAGTAGTCAATTTGTTCTCTCTTTCTCTTAGCTTATAGTCAACTTTTGTTTTTCTCACATTATGTTGTCATTTCATTTTCACGTCAAATTTTTCCTCACACTATATATAAATGGATACATATAAATATATATGTAGATTGACACACGACTATGCTGGGCAAGCACAGGACCATGTTTCCCTCACAGAAATGCTTTGGTGGTAACACACGATCATGTCATGTGGATAAGGCATGTCATATGGCTGTGTCTCTCAAGCACTCAGTCGTGTCTTATGGGCCTGACACAGGCCTTAGGCAAGGCTTGTTCAGATGTTCCAGAGTTTGTCTTTTTTTTTCAAGTCCAACACCTAAATTTCCCAGCCCTACATTCTAATCACAATAAATTCATGTTAACTTAGAAAAAATTGTTGTAAATAAATTGAAATCACTAATACAAATAATGAAAATTGAAAAAGAATGTAGAAAAATGGATGAGTTCACTCCCATCAAGTGCCTTTGTTTAATGTCCTAGGCTTGAGACTGTCAATTTTTGTGCACTCAAATCAGTTTGTCTTCATATAGCCTACTTAGCTCATTAAAACTTATCACCAGAAGGGTCCCCTATCCTACCAAGAACATGTATTTCAAATGTTCAGGCGGTGGTTTAAGCTCTAGTTTTAGTGCCTACAAAATAGAAGGTAGATGTTCTGTGTTAGAAATAGGAAGGTCAACACACGATGCATTGCTCCTTTGAGGTTTAAATGCCTCTAATTCGACCATATCTTGTGAATTCTTCTCAGTAACAAGATCCTCTTCTAAAATTTTTAAGCTATCCACATCAAAATCATTAGGAAACATAATGTTTAGCTTATCATCATGGCTTGAATCAAAATATTTTTGACTCAGAGGATCCACATTATCAACACCATATGCACAAGGCACATCACTAGGATACTTCATATCATCATAAAAATTAAATTTTACAATTTCTCCATCAATATCCATAATGAGTGTATCATCCTGCACATCTATCTTCATTTTAGCCATACTAAAGAAATGTCTTCCTAGCAAAATATCAGAGTGATTAGATAATTTATGATCTTCCATGTCTAACACATAAAAATTGGCAGGAAAAATGACACTATCAACTTTGACAAACACATCCTCTAGAACTCCTTCATGATAAACTACTAATATATTAGCTAGCTGAAGTATAACACTTGTTCCTTTTAATGGACTAGTATTTAACCTTGAATAAATAGACAAATGCATGACATTTATTGATGCTCCTAAATAACACATGGCTTTCTTTATTTCTAAAGTGTCTATCTTGCAAGAAATAGCAAACGTACCTTGGTTCTTGCATTTTGGGGGTAGTTTGCTATGAATTATAGCTGAAACGTATTCCCCCACATTTACCCTTTTGTTGCAGCTCAACTTTTTCTTGTTGGTGCACAACTCTTTTAAAAACTTGGTATATTGAGGTACTTGCTTAATTATATTGATTAAAGGAAGTTTTACCTTGACTTTGTGAAAAGTTTCTAGGATCTCCTTGTCTTTTCTTTCTTTCCTTAATTGTGCAAATATTTGTGAAAATGGTGGAGGGATTATGAACGATGCTAGTTATTTAGAGTCTGGCTTTGTTCCATATGTCTTACCATCAACTGCAGCTTCTGATTTTGTGTCTTTCCATAAGCCTTCCCAGGACCAGAATTTTCCAGCAATTCCTTACCACTTCTCAATGTGATAACACTTATATTTTGTCTTAGATTAACCTCATTTTGAGACGGTAATTTGCTTTGGGATTCCAGCCTACTCAAAGATGACATTAATTGGCTCACTTGGGTCTCCAAATTTTGAAAGCTTGCTCTTATTTCTTGTTGAAATTTTTGGGTGTTAATAGCAAGTGATTTAACAATTTCTTCAAGAGACATACCATATTTTGGAGCTGCTTGTTATTGATGTGGAGGTGGTCTTGGTGGATATTATTGGAAATTTTGTTTGCCTTGCTCCATAGCCAAAGTTAGGATGATCCCTCCATCTGAGTCATAAGTGTTGGAAAATATGTCATATCTCCCTTGCAGCTTGCTGGAGAATCTTCTAATCGCATTAACTTGCTGTTGATCATCATCTTGAACTGTAGGCGACATGTCCGTAGGATGTCCAGGATGCGCACAAATTCCAAAAACCCTCACCCAAATGTAATAATGTATGGCCATATTTTTCACCAAATGAATTAGTTCAGAAATTTAGGATTCAAGAGAATAAACACTTACCTCATTCACCCTCTTTGGGGTGTCTCGTGCTACTCTGAATTGCTGTGAGGTGGCAGCCATGATTGCTATCAAATCACTGATTTCTCGAGGTGCTTTGTCCACTATGACACCACCACTTGCCGTATCTAGCATTTTTCTTTATGTGGGCCGCAGTTCTTCATAAAGATAGTGAATGTAACACCCAACCTTTCCTTTTTTCTTTTTATTGATTATTATTATATGAATATAATAATTATTTATGTAATTTTAATTTGATTTATTTAATTGAAATTTAATTTAATGAAAATAATAATAATAAAAAGAGGTAAAAATTGGTTAGGGATTTAATTGAAAATAATTTTGGAAAAAAGGGGTGAAAATTTTGGTTCTGACTGTATTTTTGAAAGAAAAATCAGAAATCGGGGGTCAAAACATAATTTAAAAAAGTTGTGCCACGTCAGCTGCCCGGTCAACAGCCCTGACCAACCAGGACGGGCCAGGTGGCAGAGACGCTGACGCGAGAGGCCACGCGGGAGAGAACCGCGTGGGCGATCCATGTGTTCGCGATTGAACAGCTGAGATCCGTTCCCGCGCGCACAGACGGCACAGATCAAAAAGCACACGGACAGCCCAGATTGCATCGCGCACGGACGGTCCAGATTGAATCGCGCACGGACGGTCCAAATTGAATCGCGATGAACGGTTCAGATTCACTTCCTATTTAATCGTGATCGGACGATCCAGATTAAAAGCGATGGACGACTCAGATCAAAAGCGGATGGGTATAAATAAATCCATATGCACCTAAACCCTAACCCTAGCTGCCAAAGCCCCTCGTCGGAGAAGACAGCCTAGCCGCCCGGGAGTCCACTACGTCACCCGTCGCCGTATCAGAGCAATTTATGGCCGTCAAACGAGGTAAAAATTCTACCCTTTGCTCAGAATTTGATTCTAAACCCACCTATGGCCAAATCGGAGCAAAAGCACCGGTCAATTGGCCGAAAAATACTGCCGAAGCTCAGCGGCGCCGCCGCGGCGTGTTTCGATTTTCGTCTCTGATGAAGCCCTTCCCAATTCCCGTTCAATGTGATTTTTCCACCGTTGTGATCACCGTTTCCTGCTCTCAGGTTGACCGAAGCAAAACACCCAACCGCAACGTGAGCCGGAGGAGCTGCCGCACCGAAGAGCCCCACCGCCAGTGAGTTTTGGTTTTCTAATTTTTCTTGCCCACCGAGGGCCCTAAGTATGTTTTCTCACAGGAGTCGATGCAAGTTTGGCTGAATTCAATCGAAAACGGCCAAAAAATAGCCAACCTGAGGCGAATCATTGCCATGAGCGACGGCGCCGTCACTGGAGCACGGCGGAGCCGCCGTGCCGAAATTCTGAAATTGGCCGAGTAGACCCTGGGTCTGATTTTTGGGTTATTTGGGACATGTGTAGGTACCGTAAGCGTGTTTCAGTTCCCTAGGAAAAATTCAGGGACCACTCTAGGTGCAGTGACAATCTAGTTTTTGGCGTTGAATCAACTAAGGACCCCTCACCCTATTCTCTGTCATAGATGTGAAGTTTGAATAAATAATAATACTATATTTTGAACAAATTAAATAGATATGCATAATTAATTATGATTGCTAATGGAGCCCGAACCGAACATTATTCTCTGTCGATTCCTGTTTGATTTATTTTACAGTTTAAATGCATTATGGTTTCTGATCTATATATTCTATGGTTTTAAATGCATGTGTTACTGTCTTACTTGACCACTGTGTGATTTTAGGAATTTAAGATATGATTGTATTACCGGGTGCATGTTTATTGTTTATGTTATTATGTTCAACTTGGTAACGGAGACTAAGGGAAAACAGATAAGGTGACAGCCTCACTAGATATCTTGGGAGATGGTGGACAGATCGGGTTCATAGGGAACCCTATCGTGAACGTCATCTCATACCGGACGGGGTATGGAGACTTGGTCATTTGGCACTCATACCGGATGGGGTATGGGAACGGCCCTGGAATTAAGACTGTTAAGAAGAAGGGTTCACGTGTAGCGGGGACACCCCTATGGATTCCCATGGATATTAGTGGGCTGGTGAAAACGAGAAAAGGTGAAAATCAGTTTTTGTTAATGAATAAAGATTTATGATATGTTTTATGTTACTGATTATGCATGAAATTGTAATCTGTATGATGTTATTGTTTTTATAGGTTGTTTTCACAGGTTCTCCAAGGGTAAGAAAAAGGGTAAGTGGTTTTATTTTAAATGATTGTATTGGTTTAAAATTTGTGCTCCATTGGTTGTTTTTTGTTTTCTACCAACCTTCGCTTCTGTGACGATGATATAGTGTGATGTCCTTACTGGGCTAGTGTAGCTCATTCCTCATTTAACCATTTCAGATCAGGAGGACCTGGTTCCCGAGCCCAATCCACAAGAAGACGACGAGTAGATGCTAGATGTTTTATAGTTTCCTTCATTTTTCTCATTTTTCGTATTTCTTTTAGAGAACTTATTTCGTGATATTTTTTAGTACTTTTAAGTTATTGTGTAAGGGATGTTAACCTTAATCTTTTATTTCACTTCCGCACTCAGATTCTTATATGTATTTTCTTTTGAATTTCTGAGGCCGTTACAGTTGGTATCAGAGCTGCGTTCCTCGGACCCGTCCCTTACACAATAATACTTAAAGAAACACCAAATAATGAATTATCACTCAACTCTTCGTTGTGAAATGCAGGTGTAAGGAGATGAGAAGAGGAAGACCCCCACTAAACCGGGTAGCCCGGGAGGGTTCGCTCAGGGAAGACGTGGACAGGATATTTGAGATGTTATAAAGAGTCATTGCGACCTAGCAAGGCCGAGAGGAGAGGAGGGAGCTACTTGACTCTCCCCCGCTGCACAGGTTGAGCCACCACTGCAGGGAGAGGATCCTGAGCCACCTCGGTACGACCCTGCTCCTCCACAGTACCACCCGGTGCCACCACCATAGTATAATCCAGTGCCCCAGCCCCAGCACTGCCTTGCACCACCATAGTATAATCCAGTGCCCCCACTATATCAGCAAGTACCATCACAGGGCCCCCCAGTCTATCCTCAGCCTGGCCGAGTCCCTCTTTCGCGGGATGCAGCTCCTTCCATGATTGACCCAGGCTACATAGAGAGGTATAGGAGACTAAACCCATCTACTTTTACAAGGGAATCCTCTTTTGAAGATGCCCAGTACTGGTTGGCAAAAACGGAGAAGGCCTTCAAGACCCTAGGTGTGACTCCCGAGCAGAGGGTTACCCTTGCTACCTACATGCTGGTGGGAGAAGCAGACCGCTGGTGGAAACTTATGCAGACCACCCTGCCTGTTCTAGTTACTTAGGAACAGTTCCTAGCAGCCTTTCATGTAGAGTATCTCTGAGAGCACATTCGACATCTGAAGGAGATGGAGTTTGTCCAGTTGGTCCAGGGGAATATGACCATGTCAGAATATGCTTGTAAGTTCCTTGAGTTGGGCCGATACTCCCCTAAGACGTTGATGGATGAGGGTAGGAAGGCTTGGAGGTTCCAGTGGGGCCTCTGCCTAGAGATCAAGCAGCATTTATTTTTACAAGAGCTCAAGACTTACTCGGCCGTTTTGGCCAAGGCACAGTTAGTGGAGAGGAGCCTCCACACCCTTCCTCAGTCAGCAGGGAACCACAGACCCTCAGCTCCACCCCGCAGACCAGCACCTACTGCGCCTGTCCAACAGAACAAGAGGCCTAGACCGGTGATCCAGGCTCCCCCTCAGGCTCCAGTGGCAGGACGTGGTAAGATCTGTCAACATTGCGGCAGGGATCACGGGGACAGACCATGCTACCGCCTCAACAACACCTGTCGCATATGTGGTAGTGCTAAACACTATGCGAGAGAGTGCTCAAGGAACCAAAATCAGGGAAGACCTCCTATCTAGGGTAGGGCTTACAACCTCACCTAGCAAGATGCCGAAGCCAACTCGGACATGGTACAGGGTATGTATACTATATGTAACCATCTTGCTCATGTTTTGATTGACACTGGTGCATCGCATTCATTTGTTTCACCTATTTTTGCATCCAATTTTAATGTATTACTTGATAAACTTGATTCAATGTTATTTGTGTCTACTACTGGGAGTGTAACACTATTGGGAGAAGTTGTCTACAGGGCTTGTGCCGTGGAGATAGCAAATAGGAAACTGAGTGTAGACCTAATAGAATTAGACACGGGAGATTTTGATATAATCTTAGGGATGAATTGGCTAGTGGCGTATCACGCTATCGTAGATTATTTTAGCAAGAAGATCATATTTAATCCTCCTAATGAGGAGCCATTTATAAATTAATAAAATTATTTAATACTTATTCCTTGATGGCAAGTTTTCTTATTTGTCGAGTACCTTAACCTTGCTATTTTCTCTAACTAGGCAAACCCAAGAAAGAGAATTGTATTCAAGAGATTCCGATAGTCTGAGACTTTCTAGATGTGTTTTCAGATGAACTACCCGGACTGCTAGTGGATAGGGAAATTGAGTTCACCATAGATCTACAGCCATGCACCCAGCCTATCTCGGTTGCTCCTTACCACATAAGCCGTATTGAGATGGAGGAGCTGAAGAAACAGATCACTGAATTACAAGACAGTGGTTTTATCAGACATAGTGTGTCCCCTTGGGGTACCAGAGTCACTTTTGCCAGAAAGGGAGATGGAATGTTGAGACTATGTATTGATTACAGAGGGTTAAACAGGGTCACAATTAAGAACAAGTATCCCCTTCCCAAGATTGATGACCTCTTCGATCAGTTGCAGGGTGCACAGGTCTTCTTTAAAATAGACCTATGATTAGGTTACCATCAGGTGAAAATGAGGACAGAAGACATCCCCAAGATGGCTTTTCGAACCAGGTACGGACACTATGAATTCCTGGTCATGCCATTTGGGCTAACCAATGCCCCAGCCATCTTCATGGATCTGATGAACAAGGTCTTCAGACAATTTTTTAGATCAATTTGTTATCGTTTTCATCGATGACATCCTGGTCTATTCAAAAAGCATAGAGGAACATGCTCACCATTTAGCTCAAGTTTTGCAGGTTCTCAGAGAAAAGAAGCTATATGCAAAGTTGAGTAAGTGTGGTTTATGGCTTGAGCAGACCACCTTCCTGGGACACATTATATCAAAGGATGGAGTATCGGTGAATCCTGAAAAGGTTGAAGGGATGCTTGGCTGGGAGAAATTGACATCAGTTAAAGAAATCTGTAGCTTTCTGGGAATGGTGGGCTATTACCGCAGGTTTGTTGAAGGATTTTCTAGTCTGGCTGCTCCCCTAACCTGACTCACAAAGTAGAATGTCAAGTTTGAGTGGAATGAAAACTATGAAAGAAGTTTTTCAGAACTAAAGAAGCGGCTGACTACTGCACTTGTGCTGGCCTTACCGAGTGGATCGTGGGGATATACAGTTTATAGTGATGCCTCTTATCTAGGCCTGGGTTGTGTTCTAATGCAGCATGGGAAGGTCATAGCCTATGGGTCCAGACAGTTAAAGAGTCATGAGAAAAATTATCCCACCCTGACTTAGAGCTTGCCGCAATCATACACACCTTGAAGACTTGGCGCCATTATTTATATGAAGAGACCTTTCAGATCTATACCGATCACAAGAGTTTGAAAAATATATTCACTCAAAAGGATCACAACATGAGTCAGAGAAGGTGGATAGAACTTCTTAAGGAGTATGATTGTGACATCTTGTACCATCCGGGTAAGGGCAACATGGTAGCTGATGCACTCAGTAAAAAAAGTACAAGTATCTTAGCCCACTGATGGTTTCAGAATACAGGAAAATTGGGGCCACACAACAGGTTCGACTTCAGGACTTGAGGAGAGCCACATGTTTGGGCCATGTGACCGTCTAGCCTGAGTTAATCCAGAGAATAAGGGAAACTCAGCCAGCTGATCCCATCCTAGTAGCCCTCAAAAACAATGCAGAACAGGGAGTTAGCTCAGAATTCTGAGTCTCCGCTGATGGGTTACTTCGATTCCAGGATAGGGTGTGTGTTCTAGGTGACAGTGAGTTAAGGAGAGACATCATGACAGATGCCCATAGCTCAAAGTTTGCCATGCATCCCAGAAGCACTAAAATGTACCAAAGCATGCGACCCTGATTTTGATGGAATGGGATGAAAAAGATATAGCTAACTTTGTGTCTAAATGCTTGGTATGTCAGTAGGTCAAGGCAGAGCATAAGCACTCAGGTGGGTTACTTCAGCCTTTACTGATCATAGAGTGGAAGTGGGAACATATCACCATGGACTTCGTGAGACGGTTACCTAAGGCACGCTCAGGACATGATGCCATCAGGGTAGTTGTTGACCGGCTTAACCAAGTCTTTCCACTTTTTAGCCATCAGGATGACTGATCCCTTTGATAAGTTGGCAAGAATATATATCCGAGAAATAGTCAAATTGCATGGAGTCCCAGTGACAGTGGTGTCCGACAGAGACCCCAGGTTCACTTTTCAGTTTTGGAGTAACTTTCAGAAAGCCATGGGAACGAAGCTGTTCCTCAGTACTGCCTTCCACCCTCAGACTGATGGACAGTCAGAAAGGACAATCCGTACACTTGAGGATATACTCCGAGCTTGTGTCCTTGACTTTGGGGGCCATTGGGACGATCATCTACCCTTGATAGAGTTCACCTACAACAACAGCTACCAAGCGAGCATTGGCATGGCTCCGTATGAGGCGTTATATGGGCGCCCATGCAGATTGCCAATTTGTTGGGAAGAAGTGGGCGATAGAAAATTGTTCGGCCCGGAGCTGGTAGAGGAGACTACATCCAAGATAGTTAAGATCAGGAAGAACATTCAGATGGCTCAGAGTAGGTAGAAGAGTTATTCGGACACCCAAAGGAGAGATTTAGCATTTGAGAAAGGGGACCGGGTGTTTCTTAAGGTCACTCCTTTCAAGGGAATTAGTAGGTTCGACAAGAGGAAAAAACTAAACACCCAATTTATTAGACCATTTGAAGTCTTAGACAGGATTGGCACTGCCGCCTACAAAGTAGCACTGCCTCCAGAACTTTCCAAAGTCCACAATGTGTTTCATGTGTCCATGCTACGCAAGTACAACCTGGACCTCTCTCATGTCTTGGCCCACGAATCTCTCCCACTCCAGGAGGACTTATCATATGAGGAAGTACCAGTCGGCATTACGGATCAAAAGAGCAGATTGCTCCGCAACCGAAAAATATCTTTTTGTAAAGGTCGTATGGCAGAACCACACACCAAGGGAGGCCACATGAGAGCTAGAATAAGACTTTAGAGACCAGTACCCCCAGCTGTTTGATCAAGAGTAAGAGGCAAATTTGAGGGACCAAATTTCTTTTAAGAGGGGGAGAGTTGTAACACCCAACCTTTCCTTTTTTCTTTTTATTGATTATTATTATATGAATATAATTATTATTTATGTAATTTTAATTTGATTTATTTAATTTTAATTTAATTTAATGAAAATAATAATAATAAAAAGGGGTAAAAATTAGTTAAGGATTTTATTGAAAATAATTTTGGGAAAAAGGGGTGAAATTTTGGGTTCTGGGGGTATTTTTGAAAGAAAAATTAAAAACCATGGTTCAAAACGCAATTTAGAAAAGTTGTGCCATGTCAGCTACCTAGTCAGCAGCCCCGACCAACTAGGACGTGCCAGGTGGCAGAGACGCTAACGCGGGAGGCCACGCAGGAGGGAGCCACGTGGGCGATCTTCATGCGCGTGATCGAATGACTGAGATCAGTTCCCGCGCGCACGGACAGTCAAGATTGAATCGCGATGAACGGTCTAGATTCATTCCCTATTTAATTGCGATTGGACGGTCCATATTAAAAGTGATGGATGGGTCAGATAAAAAATGGATGGGTATAAATAACCCCATCCGCACCTAAACCCTAACCCTAGCCGCTAGAGCCCCTCGCCGGAGAAGACAGCCCAGCCACCGGGGAGCCGACCACCACCACCCACCGCCGTACCGGAGCAATATCTGGTTTCCAAATGAGGTAAAAATTCTACCATTTGCTCATAATTTGATTATAAACCCACCTATAGCCAAATCGGAGTGAAAGCACTTGCCAATTGGCCAAAAAATGCCGCTGAAGCTCAATGGCGCCGCCGCAGAGTATTTCCAGTTTCGCCTCCGATGAGGCCCTTCCCAATTCCCATTTGATGTGATTTTTCCACCGTTGTGATTACCGTTTCCTCCTCTACAGGTTGACCGGAGTAAAACACCCAACCGCAACTTGAGCCAGAGGAGTCACCAAACTGGAGGCCCCACTATCGGTAGTTTCAGTTTTCTATGTTTTTTCAGCCCACCGACAGCCCTAAGTTTGTTTTCTCACAGGAACTGATGCAAATTTAGCTGAATTCGGCCAAAAACGGTCAAAAATAGCCAACCCAATGAGGATCGTGGCCGCTCCCAGCGGTGCCGATGCCGGAGCCTGAAATTCTAAAATTGGCCGAGTAGGCCCTGGGTCTGCTTTTCGGGTTATTTGGGACATGTGTAGGTACCGTAAGCGTGTTTCAGTTCCGGAAAAAAAAAATCAGGGAACCTAGGGACTACCCGTAGGCATAGTGACAATCTAGTTTTGGGCGTCGAATCAAGTAAGGACCCCTCACCCTATTCCCTATCATAGATGTGAAGTTTGAATAAATAATAATACTGTATTTTGTACAAATTAAATAGATATGCATAATTAATTATGATTGCTAATGGAGCCCGAACCGGACATTATTCTCTGTCGATTCCTATTTGATTTATTTTACAGTTTAAATACATTATGGTATCTGGTCTATCTATTCTATGTTTTCAAATGCATATGTTACTGTCTCACTTGACCACTGTGTGATTTTAAGAATTTAAGATATGATTGTATTACCGGGTACATATTTATTATTTATGTGATTATGTTCAACTTGGTAACGGAGACTAAGAGAAAACAAATAAGGTGACGGCCTCACTAGATATCCTGGAAAATGGTGAACAGACCGGGTTCATAGAGAACCCTACCATGAATGTCGTCTCATAGTAGACGGGGTATGGAGACTTGGTCATTTGGCGCTCATACCGGGCGGGGTATGGGGATGGCTCGCTTGACCCTCATACCGAACGAGGTATTGAGGTCTTGGTGCTCATACCGGACGGGGTATGGGGACGGCCTTGGAATTAAGACTGTTAAGAAGAAGGGTTCACGTGTAGCGGGGACACTCCTACGGATCCCCATGGATATTAGTGGGCTGGTGAAAACGAGAAACGGTGAAAATCAGTTATTGTTAATGAATACAGATTTATGATATGTTTTATGTTACTGATTATGCATGAAATTGTGATCTGTATGATGTTATTATTTTTATAGGTTGTTTTCACAGGTTCTCCAAGGGTAAGAAAAAGGGTAAGTTGTTTTATTTTAAATGATTGTATTGGTTTAAAATTTGTGCTCCATTGGTTGTTTTGAGTTTTCTACCAACCTTTACTTCTGTGATGGTGATATAGTGTGATGTCCTTACTAGGCTAGTATAGCTCATTCCTTATTTAACCATTTCAGATCAGGAGGACCTTCCACAAGAAGACGGCGAGTAGATGCTAGATGCTTTATAGTTTCCTTTATTTTTCTCATTTTTCGTATTTCTTTTAGAGAACTTTTTCCGTGATATTGTTTAGTACTTTTAAGTTATTGTGTAAGAGATGTTAACCTTAATCTTTTATTTCGTTTCCGCACTCAAATTATTATATATATTTTCTTTTGAATTTTCGGGGCCGTTACAGTGAACGAGAGATTGTTCTGAGATGTTATGTAGTGGGCAACTCGCACATAACAACTTGAATCTTTCCCAATAATCATGGAGGCTCTCCGACTCTTTTTGTTTTATTCTAGATATTCCATTAGCTTTGGAGGGGAAAAAATTTATCAAAATTTTTTTTGACCATATCAGTCCAAATAGTAATCAAACCACTAGTTAAATAAAACAACTAATCTTTAGTTGCATCATCCAAAGGAAATGGGAATGCTCTTAATGTTATTCAAAAGTCTTGCCTTCATGAAAAATGTGATCATTAATCCTTTTTTTGTTAAGTATGAATACTTGATCAACATGCTAAATTTTTATTTCATCCCAAAATTCTCTTTGTTTCTTTCAAAGATTGTGTGGTCTTTATTAATTAATGTGATATATTGTTTTATTTCTTTCAAAAAATTTATTATACTTTACAATAATATGATTAATTATTTTAATGCAATATTTTAGTTTAAATCATATATTTATATAGCAATATATAAAAATCAGTTAAAATTTAATATCAGAGACATGATCTTACTCTTAATGAAAATTCTAAAATACCTTTTAACATCCTACATAGTGTAATATGAAACATATAAGTCGATAATGATAACAGTTTAAACTGTAAACTAAAGGTTTATATGGTCACAATATTTAGCACCTTGTGAGCCTTTTAATTGATTGTATACTTGTACAAATTTTACTTTGTAATATTAACTTAACTTATTACTGATCTTGTAAGTTTAATTAATGTGATACATTTGTAAGTTTTTTGAGTTAGCTTTAAATTATTACTTATCTCATATAAAATAAAATTTTAAAAGATATTTATACGTAAAAAAATTATTACGTCATATGGTCTACTAGAGCTAAAAAATGAAAACTTCATCCTCCTTAGAAGCTTTTCCATTCAAGTAATCAATTTTTTTTCTCTTCCTCTTAGCTCACAGTCAACATTTTTTTCCTTCACATTATGTTGTCTCTTTATTTTCACCTCAATTTTTACTCTTAAAACTAATTTTTACCCTAAATTTTTTTACTTATGTTATGTATAAATTGATGAATATATATATATAAAAGTTGGAATTATCAATTAATATTAAGTGGGATTGGTGACATAAAGATGCAATTATCAATTCAATGTGTACTATTCCAAAATGTTAAGTCTTTTGATAAAATAAACAACTATTAAGATACTTATTACTTTTATAACATTGTGACTTAGTATGCTTTTCTGAGTATCTGTCATTTGTCTAACAACTTTTACTGGTACAAAGAATGCATATAAGATCTCCTATTTGTATAGAAGTAAAAAATCATTCAATTTTTCATTTATCCCATGACTTTTATGGGCATAAAGAATACCTATAAGATCTTCTATTTGTATAGAAGTACAAAATCAAATACTACAAACTTGCTGTAAATCTAAACAATAGATTAAGGCTCATAGGTGGAAAGTAGCAATTCCATCGAGGTGAGGTCATTACCTATACAAGGTTAAAAAAGGAATGATGATTCTGCCTTCGCACTACTAAGGATTATAGACTCTACCATGATGCTTTGGCTAATAAAAAGTCAAGGTGCCCCAACTAACATTATGAGAGGTAAATCTTTATCATTATTTTTGTTGTATATACATATATTCATGTGCAAATCCACTACATGTTATGCTGAGTAATGTGTATATATATGTTTTAAAAGATAAACTGTGATGCTGATGAAGAAAGGACAAGCTGCAAAATTTGCAGAGGGTGTACAAGAGATCCAAAATGCAGAATGCACCTATTGTGTGCTTTGGTTATGTAAAGTGTCACTTTAGGGACTGTTAATGCCGCACCTACAATTGTTATATGCAGAATGCATAACTCTAATCTCCTCTAATCATCACTCTTGCTTAATTATTATGCAGATTGAAAGCTTCATCTTTCAAACTTTATGTCAACTATACATGAAATTCAGACTATATGATCATTTGTTTTGTTAACAGCTCGAGTTTGATCACCTCTTTTGATTGGAATCTGGATGCATGTGCCATCTTCCACTGCATAGTACGTAAATCCCTACAGTGATGGCGGCAGTATCTACAACAGCTTTGGGCATCGAGGTGGTGGATGACAAGGCTCTTTAACTAGTCATTGCTTATTCAGGTTCTGTGGTGGCCATGCATTGGATGCTATTATCAAAAATGTTTGTTGTTGTATGATAGGTGATGATTAGACTAGAAAATATGTGTTTGGAACTTATGTTTTAGAGAAAAAAAATTTTTTTTGGAATAAATGAGAAAAGAACTAAAGAACAAAAGAGGATATACATATACGTATATTTGTATATTCTTTTTCTCTCTTAAAATTTTTTTAACAATAATGCTACATATTATTTAAGAAAGCATATTTATATTTGTAAAATATGTGCATATAAAGCATATTCAAAAGAAGTGTGAGGTATCCTTTAATTTATTTTTTAATTTATCATAATCCTATTATTTAAGAGAATTTTACTAAAATCCTTAAATAAAATAAAGAATTTGATTTAGTAGAAACTAATGATATGCTATTGGCTTTCTTTTAAATATATGAAAATATTATTTTCTGAAAAATAATAATTTATTAAAGAATTTGATGTTTTTCCTAATACTAAAAATTCTTAATTTCTAGAAAAATAAGATCAATAAATTTTTTTGAGAGATAAAAGATAAAACTATTAAATAGATTGGTAGTAAGCAACCATAAAAAAATGGTACATTGTCAAATAGCATTTTAGCCTAAAAAATTAGTATTTCTCATACAAATGGTAAAATAAACTGAAGAAATTTTTTCAAAGTTCTATCGAAGTGACTATAAAGTCTTAACTATTACTAAAAACCATCTTTGTTATATAATATCTTATCACTCTTTAAAAGAATCTTTCTTTTATCGAAACGACTGATATTGAAGTAATATATCTCATTAGTAATTCAATCTAATATGCTTAAATCAAGAATATTGGATTCATTTATCATAGTTCACTAAAAAAATAGTAAATGGACAATTATATGTCAAATTTAAATCAAGATATGATCAGTATTGTTGGAAGGCTCATAAATAGATATTCGAGCTCATCCCAATGCTCTCGAGGAATAGAAAACCTTGCAATAGTAATATGCAACATTACGATAAATTTTAAGAGAATTTTTCTTAGAAGTTATAAGGACCAAATTTCCAAGGTAATTGTTTTCCTCATATAAAACTTCACCAACTCTATTTCATGCTCATCAAACTTGTAACTTGAGATCTTGGTAAACCGAATCTTGTATAGATCAGGAACAAACATATCAAGTACGTTCTTTTAGTGAAGTTCCTAGTGAGATGTGTGAAGGAAATTAAAGCCATTCGGCTGCAGTAATAATTTTAATTTTATCCATATAGTTAGTAATTTATCATAAAAAAAAAACATCAAAGAAAAACACTTCTATAATGGAAAAGGATGTTGGTATGGATGGCACAAGGAGGCCTTACTGAGTGGAAACGAGTGCAACATGGTCTTAGAACCCGTAAGATTTTACTGGTACAGATCTTCTCTAAAGCTTCCTCTTTTAAACCTTATGATCCGAGCTTTAGACTACAAAAAATATTAACAAATATTATCTAGATTTTATATTTATGCCTGAAGATTAAGAAGAATAGAAAAAAATTTGTTTTTTTTTCTTTTTTTAAATGCATGGAGGTTAAGTACATATCTTTGAGCTTAATCTATAATAAATAACTTGAGAGGTTATGTAGACTTTTGAAAACCAACTTTTCACTATATCTCTTTGTTTCATCAGTCAAGAAGACCGAGTTTAATTAAAGAACAATTTAATTGTGATGGGAGGATAAATGACATACAATTGAGTCTTTTATATAGACCGTGAAAAATGTAGATTTTATTATACTATAACTTTAAAAATCTTTGAACTTAAGTAAAGAATCTATGGCTATTTGGAAAGTGACTTCATTTTTTAAAATTACCTAATTAAAATTAGATAATTAAGTGTTAAGTGCTTAAAAATATAAATAAATTTGTCGATCATACAAGTATAACACCATAACTTTTTATGAAAAAATTATAGAAATAAAACTTAGAGGATCAAATTCACTTAATAATTTTTTATTTCAAACTAATGATTTAAGAATAAAAAATACGTAACAATTATAAAACTATAAAATTATGCAATTAGTAATTCAATGTATACTATTCCAAAACATTAAGTCTTATGATAAAATAAACTGCTATTAAGATACTGATTACTTATATAACATTGTGACGTAGTTTACTTGTTTGATTATCTATCATTTGTCACATGACTTTTATAGGCAGAAGGAATACGTATAAGATCTACTATTTGTATAGAAGTTAAAACTATTCAATTTTTCATTTGTCCCATGACTTTTATGGGTAGAAAGAATACCTATAAGATCTTCTATTTATGTAGAATTAAAAAATCAAATACTATAAGCCTGCTGTAAACCTAAACAACATAATAAGGCTCATTAGTGGAAAGTAGCAGTTCCATCAAGGAGAGTTCATTACTTGCACAAGGTATAAAAAGGACTGACTCTTCTCCCTCCACACTATTAGAGATTATAGACTCTACCATGATGCTTTGGCTAATGAAAGTTATAGGTGCCCTGATTGGCCTTATGAGAGGTAAATCTTTATCATTATTTTGTTTGTATATGTATATATTCATGTGCAAATCCACTATGTGTTACATAGAGTAATGTGTATATATGTGTTTTTAAAACATAAACTGTGATTCTAACAAAGAAAAGAGAAGTCACAAAATTTGCAAAGTGTGTACAAGAGATCCAAAATGGAGAATGCACCTCTCGTGTCTGCTTTGGTTGCAAAAAGTGCCGCTTTAAGGACTGTTAGTCTTGCACCTGCATTAATTATGTCCAGAATGCACAGCCCTAATCTCCCTAATCATCACTCTTTCTTAATGACTATGCAGATTTGAAGTTTCATCTTTTAGACTTTATGTCAACTATACGTAAAATCCAGGTTACATGATCATGTTTTTGATTAATAGCCTGAGCTTGATCACTACTTTCAATTGGAATCTAGATGCACGTGCCATCTTCCACCACATAGTACACAAATTCCTATAGCGCTGTGGCAACATCTACAGATGCTCTAGGCAAGAAGATCTTTGGTGGTCATGCGTTGGATACTATTATTAAAATTGGTTGTTGTTGTAAGATGGGTAATGATTAGACTTGAAAATTTGTGCTTCGAATTTGGGTTTTGGAGAAGAGAAAGAAAACTCTTTGGAATTAATGAGAGAATAAGAAAACTCTTTGGAATTAATGAGAGAATAACTAAAGGACAATAGATGATATATATATATATATGTATATAGATATATGTGTGTATATATGTATATTGTTTTTCTATCTCAAAAATTCTTTGACAATAATGTTATATATTATTTAAGTAGGCATATTTATATATGCAAAGTATATACATATGAAGTATATTTAAAAGAAGTATGAGGTATCCTTAAATTTATTTTTTGATTTATAATAATTCTATTATTTAAGAGAATTTTACTAAAATCTCTAAATACAATCAACAATATGATTTACTATAAACTAGCGATATGTTATTGGCTTTCTTTTAAATATATGTAGATCTTATTTCCTGAAAAAAAAGTAGTTTATTAAATAATTGAATATTTTTTCTAATACTCAAAATAATTGGTTTCTAAAAAAATGAGATTATTAATTTTTTTTTATAGATAAAAGATAAAATTATTAATTAGATCGGTAGTAAGCCACCAGCAAAATATGACACATGGTTAAGAACGTCTCATCCTAAAAAATTAGTATATCCTATATAAATGGTAAAACAAGCAGAATAAATTTTCTCAACTTTTATTGAAGTGACTATAAAGTCTTAACTATCACTAAAAACTATCTCTGTTATATCTCATGTTATCACTCTTTAAAAAAATAATCTTTCTTGTGATGGAACGAATAGTATTAAAGTAAGATATCTCATTAGTAATTCAATCTAATACATTAAAAAAATGTTAAATGGACAATTATATATAAAATGTAAATCAACATATGATCAATATTGTTGGAAAGCTACAAAAGAAATATTCGAGCTTGTTTTCATGCTCCCGAGGAATAAAAAAGCTTGCAATAATAATATGCAACATTACAATAAATTTTAAGAGCACTTTTCTTAGGAGTTACAAGAACCAAACTCCTAAGTTGATTGTTTTTCTCATAAAAAATTTCACTACCCAATTTAATGCTCATCAAACTTGTACCCTGATATCTTGTTAAACTTAATCTTGTATGGAGAAGGAACAAACATATCACATTTGTTCTTCTAGTGTACCTCTCAGTGATATGTGTGAAGGAAATTAAAGTCATTCAGCTACAGTAATAATTTTAAGTTTAACCATATAGTTATATATTTATCATAAAGAAAACCATCTAAGAAAAACACATCTACAATAAAATGAATGGAAAAGGATTTTAGTATGGATAGCACAATTGAAGCCTTATCAAGTGGGAGTGAGTGCAACATGGTCTTGGGTCCCATAAGATTTTCCTGATACAAATCGTTTCCAAAGCTTCCTCCTTTAAATCTTATGATATGAGATTTAGACTGTAGAAAATATTAACATAGAACATCTAAATTTTATATTTGTACCTGAAGATTAAGAAAAATGGAAAAAAAAATTTATTTTGTTTTTCTTTCTTCGAATGAGTGGAGATTAAGTGCATACCCTTGAATTTAATCTATAATAAATAACTTGAGAGGTTATGTAGGTTTTGAAAAACTAACTTTTCACTGTACATCTTTATTGCACTAGTCAAGAAGACTAAGTTTAATTAAAAAAGAATTGAATTGTGATGGAAGGATAAAGGAGATACGGTTATGTATTTTATATAGGTCGTGAAAAATATAGATTTTATAATACTATAACTTCTAAAATCTTTGAACTTAAATGAAGAATCTATGGCTATTTGGAAAGTAGTTTCATTTTTTGAAATCTTTAACTTAAATGAAGAATCCACTCTCTATTTGAGACGCAATTTTATTATATTTATGTGATATCTAACTAAACATATATAAAATAATTAAAAACATTGATTTAATTAATTCTATGGTCGCCAACTATATTAAAATTAACTTTTAAATTTTAATCCATGTGCTAAAGAACTTATTCTTCATTTATTTTTTTAAAAGTCAAAAAAGCCAATTTTATTGATATAATTTATAACCACAAAAAAGATAAAAAGTCACATTACAAAACAAAGTCGATTGTACTTTACAATAATGTAATTAGTTATTTTAATACAATATCTCTACTTCAAATCATGTATTTATATACCATTATATAAAGACTGGTTAGTAATTAACCTTAAAACATGATTTAATCGTAAATGAAAATTTTGAGATATCCTTTAACATCCTATTCAAAGTATAGTGTAATATAAAATCATAAGTCGATAACGATAATAATGTAAAATACATAGAGAAGGTAACTAACTTTTCATGATACTTCTTCTTTGCTTCAATCAAGAGGACTAATTAATTATGGAAGAACAATTACAATGTGAGAAGAGAATAAATGTGCAGGCTATAAAAAATGTAATTTTTATTTTATACTAAAACTTACGAAATCTTTGAACAAAAATAAAGAATCATAAACTATTTAAAGTAAATAAACAATTGATGTTATTTAAAATGTGATTTCTTAAATAAAGAATGCATGGCTATTTGGGACTTGATTTTATTATACTTATTAGATATTTTACTTAATTTATATAAAATTCTTGGGACATTGATTTTACTAGTTCTCTGGCTACCATTATAGTACAAAATGAGTAATTTCAAATAAAATTTACTTTTGAATTTAATTTTTTGTAGAAGAACTTATTAGCCATTTTTTCTAAAAGTATGAAATAATTTTGTTGAAATTATGTTAAAAGTTTATCACACTGTAATATATATTTTTGAATTATAAGCAAAAAAACCTCAACCTTTGTCTTTTTAATTTAAAAAATCCTCTAACAATTTATACAGTTTTACAATATTTTTTTTAAATTTTTAAAAGATGAGTTTTATGGGAATTCAAAATTCTGGATGAAGATGGTGAGTCCTATTAAAATATGAAGCTCCAAAGAAAAAGTGAATGAATGAAATTGAGATAGATGGAAATAGTTTTGAATATTTTCTATTGATATTTTTTAATTTTGTAATTTTTATATTTAGAAGACCAATTTTTTGATAACTCTTAACCAAGTCTACCCTCTTCACATTTGTTTACCACACTTTACATACGTATGTATGTAAAATTATTACTTCAAACCTAGACAGTTGGACAAAACAGGCTGCATATTGGGTAGCTGTCAGATTTCCTTGGCAGAGGTCCTGAAATTCCTCCTCCTTTTCTGAGACATAGGCTGGAAAAAAATTATCAAAGAATGCATCCATGAAAACTTCCCAAGTAGTAGGGGTAGAATAGGATTTTTTTTTTTTGAGTTGCTACCAGTGTTCGACTTCACCATTGAGCATAAAAGCCGCTAAGGGAACTTTTTATTCCACAGTCAAGTTTAGGACAGAGAAAAGCTTCTCTATCTATAGGATCCAGACTTCGGTTACTAAGGGGTCAAGGCCACCTTCAAAAATGGCGTATTAAGCTTTCTAAACTTTGCTATGTTGTGAGAAATGGACCTCTCGGCTATTCGTTATTCAGAGGCAGGAGGTGGACAAGGGTTGGCTTGATTTTGTCCTATGGCTGTAGTCAATCCTTGGATGGCTTAGAAGAGTTCGGCAAATTCAGCCTTGGTCGGGTGATCTGGGACTTCATGTCGCTCAGTATGCTCTACGAATGGTCTTCCTTGCATCATTCCTACAAAAGAAATGAAGACACAAGTTGGTGGTATAATTTTTTGATAAGATGACTTATTCTTCTTAGGTACTTCTAAGGGTCTTTCTACCTACACCTTAGTGTAAGGGATTTGATCTGTGTAATTCTACTCTAATACAATCTATGACATCTCAAGCTAATTGAGACAAATGGGTGTCAGATACAGAAACAGAATAACGAGTGTATGATGGAATTTTATGCAGCGTAACAAATTAATATAAATTTCTTACAAATATATATGAATTCCAATTATATACATATAACTAAGGCTAGAAATGGCTACAAAATGCAAGGTCCAAATACAGAAGAAGGCCACTTCTTTCACTATGCTTTTAGACTCATCAGAGTGTGGGAAAAATCATGCACTCAGGTTTTGTGGATCCACGAGATCCTCATAGACTTCAATGGCTAGGCTAGCTTGCGGTTCCTCATTTTATTCCCCATCTGGGAGGGCATGGAAAGAGTGAGTTCTATATGCTCAGTAAGAAAAATAATATTTAAATAACATCATAAGGTTTTAAAGGTGAATTATTCTAATATAAGTACTTACCATTTAGCTATCTTACATTTGAAAACAATTTATTTATTAGGAAAACAATATGTTAATATAATCAAATAAACATACATCATGCAAGATAATATAAAAAGTCAAATAAATCATGAAATGTCTAGATTTTCATGTCATGCTTCGTGAAGTCGATACAACTTCCATCTCTGAAGGCATATACAGATTTTTAACTACCCATGTGCAATGACCAGATTAAATATAGATAATAATAATTTACTCAATCACAATTCCGGCTGGCTAAACCATAATATGATCTACGACTATGGTCGTACCAACCATAATGGTCCTCTCAGATCTACAGTCACAATAGTACTTAGCCAAAGGTGACTCTTAATAAATATTCGCGTCACCACTCTCGTCAGAGGATACGTCGTCATCTACAGAGAACGATCCTATTACATCTTTCTAGACCATATGGGGAAAGGGAAAATAGATACCCGAGATGGGGTTAGGGGAACAGATACCCCAGATAGGGTTATGGGAATAGATACCCCTCAGATATAAATAGCCTAACGTAACACTTGATGCATTATTCATGTTAATACAGATACATACTTTGAACCATTCATACTTCATTCCATTTTTCTCTTTTTTTTCCTTTTTCTTGTTTCTTTTATTTTTTCAAGCAATAATACTAACTTTATGTTATTTTTATTACATCCAATTTTATCAAGTGTCTATAAATCACATAACATGCTTGAAAATAAAAACAATTCAACTTTTTAGACCTACAAACACAAAAGCATGCAAAATAGGCAAAATCACAATTATCATATTTAATAATTTTTTTTATCTAAAAATACTCCTTAAGACATCTAAAGAAATACTAAATTCCTTACCGAAACCTTGATATTTTCTCTTTCATCATTCTCCTTTTCTTTCTCTCCTTCTCTCTCTAGATCACTCTCTTACTCCTTTCTCTCTAATTCTTGAAAAATAGAAGAATGGAAGTGTGGGAAGGGGAGACCTATTTATAAAAATTAAGAATCATCGGATTCGCACCAAGTGGCACAATCTGATAAAGAGAGAGAAGAAAAAGATATTCAGCATGAAAAATGAGGCAGAAAAGTCTCCTCCTCTTGCGGTGGCCGCGCGACACCCAAGGTAATGGTAGTGCAATGCTCGAGGCGGCTGTGGCCCACCCAGTGCGCTGTAGGCTAGCCTGCAGGCGCATAGGCCTCCAGCTGTGCGCGCAAAGGCCCAAGCACGTTGGGCACAGCACCCGCAAGCCTACTGCACGCAGGCACCAGGTGTATAGGGGCCTATTCGCGCAGGCTTGCTGCATGGACTGCGCATGAATAGTGTGCGGCACCTGTCATCGTGTGAGGTGACGTGCAAATGACCCGCCTTCTAATGACAGGACATGTGTAGCGTCTGACCTCGTTGCTGCGTGCGCAGAAGGGACGTGCATATTGTCCGTACGTCCCGTGCCAGCTGTGCGCGCACACTGTGGGCAGGTATCCTTCGCGAGTAGCTTTTCTTCCGTGCAGGATTGTTTCGCAGGATTTTTCTCGTTTAGTCATTTTTTTTTTAAATTTCATTTTTTGTTTGTACTGAAATAAAATAAATAAAATTAATGCAATTAAATTAGAATAAAATAAAATTAAATAAAATTAAATAAAATCAAAATAATTAAAAATCAATAAAATTTATGAATTACAATAAATAATATGCAAAGTAAATTAAAGGAGTTCAATGCGGCCTAAATGCCCGAATAAATAAGGTTTTGCAAATTAATTAAGCACAACAATGGACAGACTCTTACATGTACAAATAAAATCAAGCAAATGGAGTTAAAATCATTCAAGAAAAACTCAAACAGAACCATTTATAATCTTTCCTAGCAGTTTGGACTTCCTGGATAGGTTCTTACATGGGTTTTAAACCCTACTCACCAACCCCTCTTTACAAACTTGTAAATTCCTATCCGGTTAACATAATTCGATAAAACTAATGCTATGAAGGCTTCGTGTTATCAATTAATTATACTTACAATTTGGAAGTCCCTATGAAATGATTTGGGCTCCAAAAATGTTGCCAAAGTTGAGAAAAAAACTACAGAGAAAAATTCCTTCTCATGTCAGTGATAAATGCAGAACTTTCATGTGATTTTTCATGCATGCATGCATGGCTTGATTTTGGTTTAGTTTGAACTTAAAACATGTTCTATTACTGTAGGCTATCTTTAGAGCATTTTATTTAATTAAAATGATAAATGGAGCTATAGAAAAATGCTCACCAAAGTGCCTATAACACCCTAAAAACTTTCGCCCTTAATTTGTAATGTGAACCCTTATTTATTCAAACTCTAAGAATGTTTAAAACTCCTTAATTGTAATTTTAATTTTTCAAGATGAATATTTTATTTTTTATTTTAATTTCATATTTATTTAGTTAAATAATTCTTGAAATTAATTATTTTATTTTATCATAGGAAAATTTCATTTTATTTATTATTTAAAAAGATGGCAGAGAAAAAATGGAGAAAAAGGCAGAAAATCCTGCAGGAAAGATCCAGCCCGCGCGAGCTTCGCATGCCACATAACCAGCGCAAGACATGCACACTTTGCGCATGTCCCATCAATGCAGGGTGCGAGCCGCAATGTGCATGCACTTCCCACGCGCACAGATGGGCACAGCTCCGTGCACCCTACACGGGAATCATCGGCACAATAGGCCTGCGCGGTAGGCCTGCCTGCTTAGGTCGACGCGCATAGCTGACTGGGGTAGTATGCGCTACCTTGGGTAGTGTGTGCCACCCTTTTGGACACTGCGCACTCCTTCAGGCAGTGCACAACCGTCACTTGTGGGTGTGCCTCTAGTTTTCGTGCTGTGGTCACACCGCATCGTTCATTTGTCAATCACATTTATCAGTCGTCACATTACACTTTTCCCATCGACTTTCTCTCTTCTCACCAGATTTTGCCACTTGACTCAAATCCAGCAGTCCCTACCTTCCCTTCACCATTTCCTCATCACTTCCATTTCTATTTTTTCATCTTCCAAGAGCTTTAGAGAGAGAGGGAGTGATCTAGAGAGCGAGAGGAGGAGGAGAATAAGAAAAGGCATAGGGAAAATATTGAGGTTTTGGTAAGGAATTTAGTATTTACTTCTAACGTCCTAAGGAGTATTTCTAGACAAAATTAACAAGGTTAAACTAAATATTTGCATGATTATTTTATATGCTTGAGTGAAATAATTTACGTTGTAAATTACATCTTTTATGAACATATATGAATTGATTATTTTGGCATGCGACATTTAAATGATTAAAAGTTTAGGTAAATATTGATATATAATGCAATTGATGGTGGAAAAATAATTAAACATGAGATGATGTATAGACATAAGAAATATGTAATGGCAATGTCATGCATAATTCATAAAATATTTCGTTGTGCTTTTTATCTCTGAGGGATTTTCTTTTTCCCCCCATCTGGTATGAAGAAAAACATGAGAGGACCATTCTCTGTTGATGACAGCATACCCTCTAACGAGAGTCGTGATGCGATATGATTATAAGGATCACCTTTGGCAAAATATAGCCATGGTCATAGTTAACATGTAGGATCACTGTGGTTGGCACAACCGTGGTCATAAATTGTGTCATGGTTTGGCAAGCTGTTAATGTACTGTTGTTTTGGCAAGCTACAAATTGCTATTGTAAATGACATGAATTGGTCATTCCACATGGGTAGTCAAAAATCCGTATTACTCTTAGTAGATGGAAGTCAGAATGACTTCGTGCGAAGAATAAAATGAAAGACAATGCATATCATGATTTTTTTTATTTTCTCTATTTTCAGCATGATTAATTTGATATTTTTTTAATAAATAAATTATTTTCATAATTAATTAAGAACCCTGACATGATTCTTGATGGTAAGTAATGATGGTACTTTTAATTACTTTTAAAATATTATAATATTATTTAAATATTATTTTTCTTACTGAGTATCACTCATTTCTATGCCCCCTCCAGATGAGGAAGATAGTGAGGAACCAATCACTGACTTACCCCTTGAAGTATCTAAGGATCCATAAACTTTATGAGTGCATGACTTGTCCCGCACTCTGATGAATCCATTTACATAATGATAGAAGTAGGCCTTTTTTGTATTTTGTTATTTTATAGTTTGTTGCCACTTTTGGCCTCAGATATATATATATGTAATTGGATACTCATATATTTTATAAAGGATTTGTGATTTTTTGTTCCGCTACATATATTTATTTATTATGCACTCGTAATCTGTTTCTGTATTTGCCACCCTTATGCCTTAATTAGCATTTGTGATGTCATAATACCAATTTGATCATGAATTGGGATCGCGGGTAGCAAAATAACTCAATGGGTTTTCATGATTTTCGATTGATTGGCCACGAAATGCCCTTCCCTCGGTGGTAGGCCCTTCGCCGACAATCTCTGCCTCTCTTTCTCCCGTTTTCCTCTTCCCCTCTAGCGGGAATGGCAGACATTGGACTCCCTTCTCTTCTTTTTCCTCTCTTCTTCTTATGTTCTTATGTTTTTCTTTTTCCTTTCAGATTAGGCTAGGTTGAGTGGCCTAGATGGGTTTTTAAACACACTACTCAACAAATCTGAACTGTACAAGCCTCACACATGTGGTCCATTTGATGGGCCTTCATGAATGACAAAATTATAATTTTTCCATTCTATTCCCTCACCCGTTAGATCGCGATTCTCCTTTATATCTGAACCGTTCAATCGCATGACCATTGGATCACTTCTCTTTTTTTTCCTCTCTTCTTCTTATGTTCTTATGTTTTTCTTTTTCCTTTCAGATTAGGCTAGGTTGAGTGGCCTAGATGGGTTTTTAAACACACTACTCAACAAATCTGAACTGTACAAGCCTCACACATGTGGTCCATTTGATGGGCCTTCATGAATGACAAAATTATAATTTTTCCATTCTATTCCCTCACCCGTTAGATCGCGATTCTCCTTTATATCTGAACCGTTCAATCGCATGACCATTGGATCACCTCAAAATGCATGCAGACTGCCCAATCGGCATCTCGCACGTTGATTATTAGATTGAAATCATTTCATATGTATGTCTGCACACTGTTGGATTTGATTACCACCGATCTCACAGTTGGATTTACCCAAAACATGCAGGATTGTTCGATCTGCTTACCATAACATAATTGTCAGAGAATTTTTGAGATAGAAAAAGAACATATATACACACACACACATATATATATCATCTATTTTCCTTTAGTTATTCTCTCATTAATTCTAAAGATTTTTCTTTCTCTTCTCCAAAACCCAAATTCGAAGAACAAATTTTCAAGTCTAATCATTATCCATCTTACAGCAACGACCAATTTTGATAATAGCATCCAATGTATGGCCACCATAAATCTTATTGCCTAAAGCCTCTGTACATGCTGCCGCCAGCACTGTAGGAAATTGTGTACTCTGCAGTGGAAGATGGCACGTGCATCCAGATTCGAACTGAAAGTCATGATCAAGCTCAGGTCGTTAATCAAAAACATGATCATGCAGCCTAGATTTTACGTATAGTCGACATAAAGTCTAAAAGATGAAGCTTCAAATCTGCATAATCATTAAGCAAGAGTGATGATTAGGAGAGATTAGGGTTGTGCATTTTGGATATAATTAATGCAGCTATAGAACTAACAGTCCCTGAAGCGGCACTTTTTACAACCAAAGCAGACACGAGAGGTACATTCTCCATTTTGGATCTCTTGTAGACCCTTTGTAAATTTTGTGACTTGCCCTTTCTTCGTTAGCATCACAGTTTATCTTTCAGAAACACATATATACACATTACTCAGCGTAACATGCAGTGGACTTACACATGAATATATACATAGACAGCCAAAATAATGATATAGATTTACCTCTCATAAGGCCAATCAAGGCACCTCCAACTTTTATTAACCGAAGTATCATGGTAGAGTTTGTAATCCCTAGTAGTGCGGAGGAGGAAGAGTCAGTCTTTTTTATACATTATGCAAGTAATGAACTCGCCCCGATGGAACTGTTGCTTTCCACTAATGAGCCTTATTATATTTTTTAGGTTTACAAAAAGCTTATAGTATTTGATTTTTTACTTCTATATAAATAGGAGATCTTATAAGTATTGCTTCAACCCATAAAAGTCATGGGACAAATGAAAAATTGAATATTTTTTACTTCTATATAAATAGGAGATCCTGTACGTATTCCTTCTACCTATAAAAGTCATGTGATAAATAATAGATACTCAAACAAGTAAACTATGTCACAAAGTTATATAAGTAATCAGTATCTTAATAGCAGTTTATTTTATCACCAAACTTAATGTTTTGGAATAGTACACATTGAATTACTAATTGCATAATTTATATAGTTTTATAATTGTTACGTATTTTTTTATTCTAAAATCACTAATTTGAAATAAAAATTATTAAGTGAATGTGATCCTCTAAGTTCTATTTTTATAATTTTTTAACAAAAGTTTATGGTGTTATACTTGTATGATCGACAAATTTATTTATATTTTTAAGCACTTAACACTTAATTAACTAATTTTAATATGGTAATTTCAAAAAATAAAATCACTTTCCAAATAGTCATAGATTCTTAATTTAAGTTCAAAGATTTTTAAAGTTATAGTATAATAAAATCTACATTTTCCACGGCCTATATAAAATACTCAACTGTATGTCATTTATCCTCCCATCACAATTCAATTGTTCTTTAATTAAACTTAGTCTTCTTGACTAATGAAACAAAGAGGTAAAATGAAAAGTTGATTTTCCAAAGCCTACATAACCTCTCAAGTTATTTATTATAAATTAAGCTTAAAGGTATGTACTTAACCTCCATTCATTTGAAGAAAGAAAGAAAAACAAGTTTTTTTCTATTCTTCTTGATCTTCAGGCATAAGTATAAAATCTAGATAATATTTGTTAATGTTTTCTATAGTCTAAAGCTTAGGTCATAAGGTTTAAAGGAGGAAGCTTTGAGGAAGATCTATACCAGCAAAATCTTACGGGTCCTAAGACCATGTTGCACTCATTTCCACTCAGTAAAGCTTCCTTGTGCCATCATACCCACATCTTTTTCCATTGTAGAAGTGTTTTTCTTTAATGGTTTTCTTTATGATAAATTACTAACTATATGGATAATATTAAAATTATTACTGCAGCTGAATGGCTTCAATTTCCTTCACACATCTAACTGGGAGCTTTACTAGAAGAATGAACTCGACATGTTTGTTCCTAATCCATACAAGATTTAGTTTAACAAGATATAAGGTTACAAGTTTGATGAGCATGAAATAGAGTTAGTGAAGTTTTATCTGAGGAAAACAATCAACTTTGAATTTTGGTTCTTATAACTCCTAAGAAAAATGCTCTTAAAATTTATCGTAATGTTGCATATTATTATTGCAAGGTTTTCTATTCCTCGAAAGCACTGGGATGAGCTCGAATATCTATTTTTGAGCCTTCCAACAATACTGATCATCTCTTGATTTAAATTTGACATATAATTGTCCATTTACTATTTTTTTAGTGAACTATGATAAATGAATCCAATATGCTTTGTTTAAGCATATTAGATTGAATTACTAATGAGATATATTACTTCAATATCAGTTATCCCTTTAAAAGAAAGATTTTTTTAAAGAGTGATAAGATATTTTATAACAGAGATAATTTTTAGTGATAGTTAAGACTTTACAATCACTTCAATAGAACTTTGAGAAACTTTCTTCAGCTTGTTTTACCATTTGTATAGGATATATTAATTTCTTAGGCTAAAATGATATTTGACAATGTACCATTCTTTGGTGGTTGCTTGCTATCAATTTATTTAATAATTTTATCTTTTATCTCTCAAAAAAATTTATTGATCTCATTTTTCTAGAAACTAAGAATTTTTAATATTAGGAAAAACATCAAATTCTTTAATAAACCATTATTTTTTAGAAAATAATATTTGCATATATTTAAAAGAAAGCCAATAGTATATCACTAGTTTCTACTAAATCAAATTCTTTATTTCATTTAAGGATTATAATAAAATTCTCTTAAATTATAGGATTATGATAAATCAAAAAATAAATTCAAGAATACCTCACACTTCTTTTAAATATACTTTATATGCACATATTTTACAAATATAATTATGCATAGTTAAACAATATGTAGCATTATTGTTAAAGAATTTTTGAGAGAGAAAAAGAATATACAAATATACATATATATATATATACTCTTTTGTTCTTTAGTTCTTCTCTCATTAATTCCAAAGAGTTTCTTTCTCTTCTCCAAAACATAAGTTCCAAATACAAATTTGCTAGTCTAATCATCACCCATCATACAACAACAAACACTTTTGATAAAAGCATCCAATGCATGGTCACCACAGAACATGAATAAACAACGACTAGTTAAAGAGCCTTGTCATCCACCACCTCAATGCCCAGAGCCGTTGTAGATGCTACCGCCATCACTGTAGGGATTACGCGCTATGCGGTGGAAGATGGCTTGTGCATCAAAATTCCAATCAAAAGAGGTGATCAAGCTCAGGCTGTTAACCAAAAAACATGATCATGCAGCCTTGATTTCATTCATAGTTGACATAAAGTTTGAAAGATGAAGCTTTCAATCTACATAATCATTAAGCAAGAGTGATGATTAGGGGAGATTAGAGCTGTGCATTCTGCATATAATAAATGCAGGTGTGGCATTAACAGTCCCTAAAGCGACACTTTATGTAACCAAAGCAAACACAATAGGTGCATTCTGCATTTTGGATCTCTTTACACCCTCTATAAATTTCGCAGCTTGTCGTTTCTTCATCAGAATCATAGTTTATCTTTTAAAACATATATATACATATTACTCAGCACAACATGTAGTGGATTTGCACATGAATATATACATATACAACCAAAATAATGATAAAGATTTACCTCTCATAATGCTAGTTGGGGCACCTTGACCTTTTATTAGCCAAAGCATCATGGTAGAGCCTGTAATCCTTAGTAGTGTGAAGGCAGAATCATCGTTCCTTTGTTCACCTTGTACAGGTCCCCAATGGAACTACTGCTTTCTACCAATGAGCTTTGATCTATTATTTAGGTTTACAGCAAGTTTGTAGTATTTGATTTTGTAATTCTATACAAATAGGAGATCTTGTAGGTATTCCTTCTGCCCATAAAAGTCATAGAATAAATGAAAATTTTAATTATTTTTTACTTCTATACAAATAGGAGATCTTATACATATTCTTTGTACCTGTAAAAGTTTTTAGACAAATGACAGATACTCAGACAAGCATACTAAGTCATAATGTTATAAAAGTAATAAGTATCTTAATAGCAGTTTATTTTATCAAAAGACTTAACATTTTGAAATAGTACACATTGAATTGATAATTGCAGCTTTATGTCATAAATCTCACTTACTTAATATTAATTGATAATTCTAAATTATATATATTTATGTTGTCATCAATTTATACATAACATGAGTAAAAAGTTGAGGCTAAAAATTAGTTTTAAGGGTAAAAATTGAGGTGAAAATAAAGAGACAACATAATGTTAGGGCAAAAAAAATTGATTGTGAGCTAAGAGAAAGAGAAAACAAATTGATTACTTGAATATAAAAGATTCCATGGAGGATGAAGTTTTCAATTTTTAGCTCTAATAGACCATATGGTGGAATAATTTTTTTTTTCGTCTTTTAAAATTTGTGTAAGGTCAGTAATAATTTAGAGCTAACTCAAAAAACTTACAAATGTATCACATTAATTAAACTTACAAGATCAGTAATTAGTTAAGTTTATATTAAAAAGTAAAGTTTGTACGAGCATACAATCATTTAAAAGGCTCAAAAAGTGCTAAATGTTGTGACCATATAAACCTTTAGTTTACAGTTTAAAATGTTATCATTATCAACTTATATGTTTTATATTACACTATGTAGGATGTTAAAAGGTATTTTAGAATTTTCATTAAAAATTAGATTATGTCTCTTATATTAAATTTTAACTGATTTTTATTTATTGCTATATAAATATATGATTTAAAATAAAATATTGCATTAAAATAACTAATTGTAAACTATAGTAAATTTTTCAAAAGAAACAAACAAATATATCACATTAATTAATAAAAACCACGCAATCAATGAACGAAACAAAGAGAATTTTGTGATGAAATAAAAAATTTATCATGTTGATCAAGCATTCACACTTAACAAAAAAAGGATTAATGATCACATTTTTTATGAAGGCAAGTCTTTTGAATAAAATTGAGAGCATTCCCATTTTTTTTGGATGATGCTGTAAAGATTATTTGTTTTATTTAACTCCTGGTTGATATGATAAAAATATTTTTAAACATATTTTTTCCAGCCTCCAAAGCTATTGGAATAAGGACATAGATATACGGAATAAAACAAAGAGAATAGGAGAGCCTCCATGATCATTACGAAAGATTCAAGCTGTTGTGTGTGAGTTGACCACAACATAACATCTCAGAACAATCTCTCATTCACTATCTTTATGAAGGACTGCTGCCCACAGAAAGAAAAATGTTAGATGCAGTAAGTGGTGGTGTCATGCTGAATAAAACACCTCAAGAAACCAGAGATTTGATAGCGGTCATGGTTGCCACCTCACATCAATTCAGAGTAGCACTAGACACCCCAAAGAGGGTGAATGAGGTAAGTATTTCTTCTCTTAAATCCCAAATTTTTGAACCAACTCATTTGGTGAAAAATATGGCCATAGGTAATAGCCTTCGGGTAAGAATTTGTGTGCATCCTGGACATCCTATGGACATGTCTCCTACACTTCAAGATGATGATCAACAACAAGTTAACACGATTAGAAGATTCTCCAGCTAGCCACAAGGGAGATATGACCAATTTTTCAACACTTATGACCTCAAATGGAGGGATCATCCTAACTTTTGCTATGGAGCAAGGCAATAAAATTTCCAACAATATCAACCAAGATCGCTTCTAAAACAATAACCAACACCTCCAAAACAAGGTATGTCTTTTGAAGAAATTGTTAAATCACTTGCTATTAACACCAAAAAATTTCAACAAGAAACAAGAGCAAGCTTTCAAAATTTAGAGACCCAAGTGAGCCAATTAACATCATCTATGAGTAGGCTGGAATCCCAAAGAAAATTACCCTCTCAAATTGAGGTTAATCCAAGGCAAAATGTAAGTGCTATCACATTGAGAAGTGGTAAGAAATTGCTGGAAAATTCTAGCCTTGGGCAAGGCTTATGGAAAGACACAGAATCAGAAGCTGCAGTTGATGGCAAGACATATGGAACAAAGCCAAACTCTAACTAACTTGCATCATTCATAATCCCTCCAACATTTCCACAAAGATTGCACAATTAAAGAAAGAAAGAAATGACAAGGAGATCCTAGAAACTTTTTACAAAGTCAAGGTAAAAATTCATTTACTCAATATAAATAAGTAAGTACCTCGATATACCAAATTTTTAAAAAAACTGTGCACCAACAAGAAAAAGTTGAGCTGCAATGAAAAGGTAAATATGGGGAAATATGTTTTAGCTACAATTCAGAGGAAACTACCCTAAAAATTCAAGGACCGAGCTATTTTTGCTATTTCTTGCAAGAAGGACATTTTAGAAATAAAGAAAGCCATGTGTGATTTAGGAGCATTAATAAATGTCATGCGTTTGTCCATTTATTCAAGGTTAAATGCTAGTTCATTAAAAGAAACAAGTGTTATACTTCAACTAACTGATATATCAGTAGTTTATCATGAAGGAGGTCTAGAGGATGTGTTCATCAAAGTTGATAGTCTCATTTTTCTTATTGATTTTTATGTGTTAGACATGGAAGATGATAAATTATCTAATCCCTCTGATATATTACTAGGAAGACCTTTCTTTAGTACGGCCAAAACGAAGATAGATGTGCAGGATTATGCACTAACTATAGAATTTAATGGAGAAATTGTAAAATTTAATATCTATGATGATATGAAGTATCCTAGTGATGTGTCTTGTGTATAGAGTATTGATATTAGATATCCTCTGAGTCAAAAATATTTTGACTCAAGCCATGATGATAAGATGAATATTGTGTTTTCTAATGATTTTGATGTGGACAACTTAAAATTTTTTGAAGAGGATCTTGTTATTGAGAAAAATTCACAAGATATGGTGTTTGAATTGGAGGCACTTTAACCTCAATTGAGTAATGTATCATGTGTTTACCTTTCTATTTCTGACACAGAACATCTACCTTCTATTTTGTTGGCACCAAAACTAGAGCTCAAATCACCACCTAAACCTTTAAAATATGTGTTCTTGGTAGGATAGGAGACCCTTATAATGATAAGTTTTAACGAGGTAAGTAGGCTATATGAAGACAAACTGATTTGATTGCATAAACATTAATAGTGTCCAGCCTAGGACATTAAACAAAGGCACTTAATGGGAGGCAACTCATCAATTTTTCTTCATTCTTTTTCAATTTAATTATTTGTATTAGTGATTTCAATTTATTTACAACATTTTTTTTTAAGTTAACACGAGTTCTATGGTGATTAGAATACAGGGATGGGAAATTTTACTGCTGGAGTTGAAAAAGGACAAACTTTGGAATAGCCGAACAAGCCTTGCCCAAGGCTTGTGTCAGGCCCATAAGACACGACTTAGTGCTCGGGAGACACAGCCATGTGACATGCCTTTTCCACACGAAACGGCTGTGTGTTACCACCAAAGCATTTCTGTGAAGGAAAGATAGCCGTGTGCTTGCCCAGCACGATCATGTGTTGCCCAGCACGGTCGTGTGTTGCATAACACGGTCATGTGTCAATCTACATATATATTTATATGCATCCATTTATACATAATGTGAAAAAAAAATTGAGGTGAAAATGAAATGACAACATAATGTGAGGAAAAAAAACTTGATTATAAGCTAAGAGGAAGAGAGAACAAATTGACTACTTGAATAGAAAAACATCTAAGGGGGATGAATTTTTTATTTTTAAGCTCTAATAGACCATGTGGGGGAATAATTTTTTTTATGTATAATTACCTTTTAAAATTTCGTACAAGGCCAGTAATAAGTTAAAGCTAACTCAAAAAACTTACAAATGTATCACATTAATTAAACTTATAAGATCAATAATAAGTTAAGTTAATATACAAAGTAAAGTTTGTACGAGTATACAATCATTTAAAAGGCTCACAAGGTGTTAAATATTGTGACCATATAAACCTTTAGTGTACAGTTTAAAATGGTACCATTATGGACTTATATTTTTTAACACTACACTAAGAAGAATGTTAAAAGGTATTTTAGAATTTTCATTAATGATTAGATCATATTGTCGATGTTAAATTTTAATTAATTTTTTATATATTGGTATATGAATATATGATTTAAAGTAAAATCTTGTATTAAAAAAACTAATCACATTATTGTAAAATATAATAAAATTTTCAAAAGAAACAAACAAATGTATCACATTAATTAATAAAAATCATGCAATCAATGAAAAGAAACAATGAGAATTTAAGGATGAAATAAAGAATTTATCATGTTGATTAAGCATTCATACTCAACAAAAAAAAGGAATTAATGACAACATTTTTCATGGAGCCAAGACTTCTGAATATTAGGAAAATATCTAATTGTTTAATAAATTATTTTTTCTAAAAAATAACAAATGCATTTAAAGAAAAAAAAAATCAAGTTGCATATCAAAAATTTCAACCAAGTTAGAATCTTGATATCTTGTAAGGATTTTTATGAGGTTCTCTTATAAATAATATTATGACAAAATAAAAAAAAATAAATTCAACTTTAGCACACACTTGTTTTATGTACACCATATGTGTACATAAAAAATGTGAAACATCTGTAGTTTTGATTTTAAAAAATTAGCTAAATCTTGTTTCGTATTTTTTTCTTCTTAAATCACTAATTAGAAATAATTTTTTCCTCTAAGTTTTGTTTCTATAATTTATTAACAAAAATTCATGATGTCATACTTGTATAGTCGATAAAGTTATTTATATTCTGAAGCACTTAACTCTAAATTATATAATTTTATTCAAATTATCAAGGTAATAACTGTACATACATATGTATTTATAGTATGGTAAAGAAATGTGAAAGAGGTACAGTTAGTTGATCGTTATCATTAAATTGGTCTTTTAAATGAAAAAATTACTAAATTAAAAAATAGTTAGCAAAAAATATTCAAAGCTATTCCATCTATCTCATTTTCCTTCATTCATTTTTCCTTTTGAGCTTTATTGTTCCAATAGCACTCACTATTTTCGTCTAGAATTCTCAATTCCCATAAATCTCATCTTCTAAAAATTAAAAAAAAAAATGTTGTAAAACTATAAAAATTGTTAGAGAAATTTTTAGATTATAAATACAAGAAGGTCGAGTTTTTGTCGCTTATAATCGAAAAAGATATATATTGCAGCATGATAATCTTTTAACATGTCTCAACAAGATTGTTTCTTACTTTTCAAACTAAATGGCTGATATCTTCTTCCACACAAAGATTAAATTCAAAAGTAAATTTTATTTAAGTGACTCATTTTGTACCATAATAGAAGTAATAGAACTAATAAAACCAATGTTCATAAACATTTTATATGAATTAAGTAAAATATCCAATAAGTATAATAAAATCACGTCCCAAATAGTTATGGATCTTTATTTAAGAAATTACATTTTAAATAGCCACAGTTATTTGTTTACTTTAAATAGTTTATGATTCTATATTTGAGTTTAAAGATTTTATAATTATAGTATAAAATAAGATTTATGTTTTTCACAGCCTACACAAAATAATCAACCCTACACATTTATTCTCTTCTCACATTATAATTGTTCTTTAATAATTAGTTAATCCCCTTGATTGATGCAAAGAAGAAGTATCATGAAAAGTTGGTTGCTTTCTCTATGTATTTTATATTGTTATCATTATCAACTTATCTTTTCATATTACACTATACTTTGAGAAGGATGTTAAAGGGTTTTTCAAAATTTTCATTAACAATTAGATCATATTTCTAAGGTTAATTACTAACCAATCTTTAGATATTGGTATACAAATACATGATTTAAAGTAAAGATATTATATTAAAATAACTAATCATATTATTATAAAGTACAATCAGTATTTTTGTGTAACGTGCCTTTTTACCTTATGTGGTTGTAAACTTTTATCATTATCTCAATAAAATTACTTGTTTTAACTTTTAGAAAAATAAATGACGAATAAGTTCTTTAACGCGTTGATTAAAATTCAAACATTAATTTTAATACAATTGGCAGCCATAGAATTAATCAAATCAATGTTTTCAAGTACTTTATACATATTAAGTAAGATATCATATAAATATAATAAAATCTCATCTCAAATAGCGATAGGTTCTTAATTTAAGTTCAAGATTTCGAAAAATGAAACCATTTTCCAAACAGCCATAGATTCTTCATTTAATTTAAAATATTTTATAAGTTATAGTATAATAAAATCTACATTTTTCACGGCCTATATAAAATACTCAACTGTATGTCATTTTATCTCCCATCACAATACAATTATTCTTTAATTTAAACTCAGTCTTCTTGACTGATGGAACAAAGAAGTATAGTGAAAAGTTTGTTTTCCAAAGCCTACATAATGTCTCAAGTTATTTATTGTAGATTAAGCTCAAAGGTATGAACTTAACCTCCATTCATTCAAAAGAAGAAAAAAAAATCAAGTTTCTTTCCATTCTTCCTAATTTTCATACAAAAAAAAACATTCTTCCTAATCTTCATGCAAAAAATAAAATCTAGACGTTCAATGTTAATATTTTCTATAGTCTAAATCTTAGGTAATAACATTTAAAGGAGGAAGCTTTGGAGAAGATTTGTACCAGCAAAATCTTACAAGTACCAAGACAATGTAGTGGAAATTTTTTTTGTATAAATATCTTTTAAATTTTCATATAAGTTCAATAATAAGTTAAAGCTAACCCAAAAAACCTTATAAATGTTATCATTATTGACTTATATTTTTTATATTACACTAGGTAGGATGTTAAAAGATTTTTATAATTTTCATTAACAATAAGATCATGTTTTCGATATTATATTTTAACTGATTTTTATATGTTGGTATATAAATATATAATTTAAACTAAAATATTGCATTAAAATAACTAATCATATTATTATAAAGTATAGTAAATTTTTCAAAAGAAATAAACAAATGTATCACATTGACTAATAAAAACTACGCAATCTATGAAAGAAACAATGAGAATTTAGAGATGAAATAAAAAAAAATTAGCATGTTAATCAAACACTCATACTTAACAAAAAAAGAAGAAATAATGATCACATTTTTCATGAAGGCAAGACTTTTGAATATTAGAAAAAATATCTAATTTTTTAAAAAACTATTGTTTCTTAGAAAATAACAAATGCATTTGAAGACAAAAAAATATCCAATTACATATCATAAATTTCTACCAAATAAGAATCTTGATATTTTGTAAGAATTTTGACGAAGTTCTCTTATATAATGGTATTATTAAAAAATAAAAAAAAATAAATTTAACTTTACCACATACTTGTTTATACCATATGTGTACGTAAAAAATGTGAAATATTTATACCTTTAAATTTAAAAAATTAGCTAATTTTTATTACATATTTTGTATTCTTAAATCACTAATTTAACTTTACATACATATTTATGTATAGTATAGTAAAGAAATCTGAAGAAGGTAGAGTTGGTTAGCCATTATCTTTAAATTGGTTTTCTAAAGATAAAAATTACGAAATTAAAAAATAATCAGTAGAAAGTATTCAAAGCTATTTCCAACTATCTCATTTTCCTTCCTTCACTTTTTCTTTTGAGCTTCATTGTTATGATAGCACTCACCATCTTTATCGAGAATTCTGAATTCCCATAAAACTCATCTTCTAAAAATTGAAAAAAAATATTGTAAAACTAAATAAATTTTTGACATTATCTCAATAAAATTATTTCCTACTTTTCAAAGCAAATGAGTAATAAGCTCTTCCATACAAAGATTAAATTCAAAAGTAAATTTTATTTGAAGTAACTTATTTTGTACTATAATGGCAGTCATAGAACTAATAAAATCAATGTTCATAAGAATTTTATATAAATTAAGTGAAATATCTAATAAGTATAATAATATCAAGTCCCAAATAGCCATGGATTATTTATTTGAGAAATAATATTTTAAATAGCCACAATTCTTTTTTTACTTGAAATAATTTATGATTTTTTTTGAGTTCAAATATTTTATTTTATTTAAGAAATAACATTTTAAACAGCCATAATTCTTTTTTTACTTTAAACACTTTATGATTCTTTTTGAATTCAAATATTTCATAAGTTATAGTATAAAATAAAACTTATTTTTTTCACAGCTTGAATAAAATAATCAACCCTACACATTTATTCTCTTCTCATGTTGTAATTATTCTTTAATAATTAGTTAATCCTGTTGATTGATGCAAAGAAGAAGTATCGTGAAAAGTTGGTTACCTTCTCTATGTATTTTACATTATTATCTTTATTGACATAATTTTATACTACAATATAATTTGAGTAGTATGTTAACAGATATTTTGAAATTTTCATTAACAATTAGATTATGTTATTAAGTTTAATTACTAACCAATCTTTATATATTGGTATATAAATCCATGATTTAAAGTAGAGATATTGCACTAAAATAACTAATAACATTATCGTAAAGTACAGTCAACATTTTTATGTAACGTGACTTTTTACCTTATGCATGGTGATAAACTTCTTTCATTATCTCAATAAAATTGTTTTTTTTTAACTTATAAAAAAATAAATGATGAATAAGTTCTTTAGCGCATGGATTAAAATTCAAAAGTTAATTTTAATACAGTTGGAGACCATAAAATTAATTAAATCAATATTTTTAATTATTTCATATATTTTAAGTTAGATATCACGTAAATATAATAAAATCACGTCTTAAATAGGTGATAGATTATTCATTTAAGTTAAAGATTTCAAAAAATGAAAACACTTTCTATATAGCCATGGATTCTTTAATTAAGATCAAAGGTATTATGAGTTTAAGTATAATAAATCTACATTTTCCTTGGCCTATATAAAATACTCAATTGTTATGTCATGGATTCTCCCATTATAATTCAATTATTTTTCAATTAAACTTACTCTTCTAGACTGGTGCAACAAAGAAGTATAGTGAAAAGTTAGTTTCCTAAAGCCTACATAACCTCTAAAGTTATTTATTATAGATTAAACTCAAGGGTATGCACTTAACCTCCATTCATTAGAAGAAAGAAAAAAAATAATGTTCTTTCCATTCTTCTTAATCTTTCGACACAAATATAAAATGTAGACATTCATTGTTAATATTTTGTATAGTTTAAATCTCAAGTCATAAGGTTTAAAGAAGAAAGCTTTAGAGAAGATCTGTACCAGCAAAACCTTACGGGACCTAAGACCATGTTGCATTCGTTCCTACTCGGTAAGGCTTCACTTGTGCTATCCATACTAAAATCCTTTTCCATTAATTTTATTGTAGATGTGCTTTCTTGGATGGTTTTCTATCGATAAATAACTAACTATATGAATAAAATAAAAAAATATTATTGTAGCTAAATGGCTTTAGTTTCCTTCACACATCTCACCGGGAGTTTTACTAGAAGAACGAGCTTGATATGTTTGTTCCTTATCCATACAAGATTAAGTTTAATAATATATCATGTTACAAGTTTGAAGAGCATGAAATAGAGCTAGTGATGTTTTTTCTGGGAAAAACAATCAACTTGGAAATTTAGTTCTTGTAACTCTTAATAAAAATGCTCTTAAAATTTATTGTAATGTTGCATATTATTAGTGCAAGCTTTTCTATGCTTCCATCCATGTTTCCTTTGTATGGCATTTATATTTCTTGGCTCTTCTTAATCTTCTGGATTAACTAAGAATATTCTCTCTTCAATGTTGGTGATAAGGAACACTTTTCCTATTTGTTCAACGTATTTGAGATTTTTTTAAGTTACTCCCACTGGGACCAAATTCCATACTTGGGCCCACCATTGGTTGTGATTGGGTTTCAATTAAAATAGATTTATTAAATCTTGTATCACTCCCACTCAAATATAGTGGGCCCATTTATCCTTGTGGGGTGAAAACAGTTTGCTCTTCAATTTTATAGAGAGATAAGTCTTGATCTATCTCACATTTTTTAGGAAAATCATTCTCTAAGAATATGACATCTCGTGATTCAAATTCAGTTACATGACCATTTTCTTGTGTGCATATCAAGACATATCCTTTTGATTGTTCGAAATATCTCATAAAGATACTTTTCTTCCCCCTTGGACTTAATTTTCCATATTTATGGGAAGATTAATGAACATAGGCGGCACAACCCCAAGGTCTTAGAAAACCTAGGTTTGATTTTTTGTTAGTCCATAACTCATATATGGTGGTGGTAACTGATTTTGAGGGTACTCAGTGAAGGATATATGTGGCAGATAATAATGCATCACTCCAAAAGGTAATTGGCTAACTAGCTTGTGTCATCATAGACCTAACTATTTCAAGTAAAGTTCTATTTCCTTTTTCTACAACACCATTCTATTGTGGTGTTGCTGGAATAGTTAACTAACGTTTTATTCCAATTTCATCACAAAATTCTCTGAACTGATTAGATAAATATTCTCGTCCTCTATCGGTTCTTAAAGCTTTTATTTTATTTTCTAATTGATTCTCAATTAAATTCTTATATTTTTTAAAGCAACTAAAAGCTTCATATTTATGAGATATCAAATAGACATAACCAAATCGAGTATAGTCATCTATAAATGTGATAAAATAAATAACACCATGTCTTGTCCTCATATTCGTTGGATCACATATGTCAGAATGAATAGTGGCAATGGAGTATTTGCACTTACAGCTTTTCCAACTAGTTTTCTAGTTATTTTTCTAGCTAGGCAATGCTCACAACTAGACAATTCTACTTTTCTATTTTTCCTAATAAGCCCTCTTGGGCTAATCTATTCATTCATTGTTGACCAATGTGGCCAAGTTTAGCATGCCAAACATTCACATCAATTCCAAAACTATTAGAAGATGTAAATAATGAAAAATGGATATTATACGAACTATAGTCAACATCCAAAAAAACAAAACCATCTAGAAAATAACCATGTCCATAATATCTTGTTCCTAAATACAAGCTTACACGACTAGGTTTAAAATTAAAACTAAAACTAAGTTTAAGTAAAACCAACACAAAAATTAAATTCTGGCGAATTTCTAGAGCAAACAGCACATCATGTTGGAATAGGATTTGACCTTCATGCATCACCAACTTACATGTACCAATACCCTTTACCTCCACTTTTGAATTGTTTCCTACATATATCTATCGTGCTTCACGCGGAAGGCATTCCTATCCTTCACTATATGGTCTGTGGCTGCTGAGTTGACAGTCCACAAAGGATGAGATTTAGTTAGAAAGACAGAACTAGAAACAAAAATAGCACTCACGTGTGCAAACATGTCTTTTACCTTTTTAGGCTTATTGCAATCACGAGTAAAATATCCCTTGTTACCATAGTTATAGTTCTTCACCTTTGCTACATTTTTCTTCTTGAAAGGATGTTTTCCTTTCTTTTGTTGGTGAAACTTTCTTTTCTTGTTGGCTTTGAAACCCCTCTTTTCCTTTTGTTGGGATCCACCGTGGAACTTATGTTTACGTCCCCCAGCACCTTGTGAGTTAGAATCGCTCATGTACACATCAATACTTGACTTATTAGCCCTAGTTCGATCCTCTTCTAGCTCCAAGTGTCTCATGGCATCTTAAAGAGATCCAATGCCTTCATTATGGGTTAGATGGACGTTCATATTTTCCCAAATTTAGGGCAAGGAACGAATCATAGCTTGGACCTGTTGTTCATCAGTAAGAATATGACTAGGATTTGTCTACTCACTTATCATGGTTGACATTTTCCTTAGATGTTTTTTCATATTATGACCAGGGCATTTCTTATAAATGTCAAACTTGATAGTAAGTGGCCGAAATTTAGTCAAGGATGTACCACCAAAATCTTTAAGCTGATGTGGACCACATGTCTTTAGCTTGGTCATACTTCCTGAACTCTCTCATGATGTCATTTTCCATATTGCTCAGCAACGTAATACGAGTGAGAGAGTTCTTTTTCTTTCAAGTCTCAAAAGTTATATGGTCCCTCCAATGTTGGGTCATGTTCAAATGAGATATTAGAAGAAGTGCACTACTCTAGATTTACTATGCACCCTGGCAACATTAAGATGTATCAAAACTTGAGGATAAAATATTGATGGAGTGGGATGAAAAAGGATATAACAGAGTTTGTTTTTAAATGTCTGATATGCCAATAAGTGAAGGCTAAACATCAAAGAACAGCAAGACTACTTCAACCTTTTCCAGTAGCAGAGCAGAAATGGGAACATATTACTATGGATTTTGTGGTGAGTCTACTTAAAACAAGATCCCAACATGATGTTATTTGGGTTATGCTTGATAGATTAACTAACTCTGCTCATTTTTTGACTATCAGAGTAAATGATCCACTAGACAAGTTGGCCAAGCTCTATATCAAGGGGATTGTGAGATTGCATGGAATTCCAGTCACAATCATCTCCTATCGAGATCCCCACTTTACTTCAAGATTTTGGACCAGTCTACAGAATGCTATGGGGAAACGTTATCCTTTAGTATGACTTTTCATCCTCAAATAGATTGTCAATTAGAATAGACAATTCAAACTCTAACACATATCCTACGAGCCTGTATCATTGAGTTGTGAGGTAATTGGAATGATCATTTACCTCTGATTGAGTTCGCGTATAACAATAGTTATTAGTCCAACATTCAAATGGCACCTTATGAGGCTTTGTACAGAAGACCCTACAGATCACCTATTTGTTGGGAATAAGTTGGAGAACGAAAACAAGTTTGACCTGAATTAGTAGAAGAAACTATAGAAAAAGTGAAATTGATCAAAAAACATCTTTTGACAGCTCAAAATAGGCAGAAAAATTAAGCCAAAAATCAAAGAAGAGATTTAGAATTCGAAGTAGGCGACCATGTATTTCTAAAAATCTCACCAATTGAAGGGATTATGAGATTTGAGAAGAAAGGGAAACTCAATCCTTGATTTATTGGAGCTTTTGAGATATTGGATAGAGTGGGAGCTGTCGCCTACCGTTTAGCCTTGCCACCTGAGTAAGCCAACATACACAATGTCTTCTATTTATGGATGTTGAAGAAATATTGCCAAGATCCATTGCATATACTCCAATATGAACTCCTTGCACTTCAAGATAACCTATTCTATATTGAGCTTCCTGCATAGATAGTGGATGTAAAGAAAGGATATTACGGTCCAAGGTACTCTCCTTAGTAAAGGTACTATGGCAGCACCATTCGACTGAAGAAGCCACATGGGAGCCAGAAGAGGAAATGAAGATCAAATACCCACATCTATAATTACTGGTAAGTCCGATTTAAAGGACCAAATTTCTTTTTAAAGGGGGAGGTTGTGATAGCTTTAAAATACCTCCGAGTTAATTTCTTATATTTTATATATTTAATTTAGTTTTGCATGTGTTTATAAATATATTATAAAGTTAAGGACATAGTTTAGAGTCAAACAGAAAAATGATGGATAAGGATGAAGGAGCTAGAATAAGCATGAAGAGGTAAGAGAAAATGTGGGAATCTTTTAAATGAATTGGTAAAATGAAAAGTGGTAACTATAATATAAAATGACATAACAGAAAGTGATAACTTTTAGATGAAGTGACATGTGAAAAGTGGTAATCTTTTAAATGAAGTGAAGTGTGAAAAGGCCTTTTAGATAAAATGGCATGTGAAAAGTGGTAACCTTTTAGATAAAGTGACATGTGAAAAGGCCTTTTAGATAAAACACCATGTGAAGAGTGGTAACCTTTTAATTAAAGCGACATGATGAAAGGTGACAACTTTTAAATGAAATAGTAAGATGGAATGGTGGCAACCTTTCCCTCGTGGCTCCCCACTCCTATAAATAAGGGATATGAAAAGGGAGGAAAAGACATTCCAGATGAGAAAAAAATAGTGAAAAGCATAAAGGTGAAAGAAGAAGAGAGAGTATGAAGTGTGTGATATTTAAGAGTATTTTAAGGTTTTAGATAAAAACCTTAAGGAAATTATGCTAAATTTGTGAGAGAAGAGAAAGAGAAAGAGAAGAAGAATAAGGATCACGATTAAAAGGAAGTTATAAACTATTAGAAAGGTAAGGTTTTTCTTAAGTTTTGAATTTCAATTTCTCTTTGATTTTTGGGAATAATTTTTGAGTATTATGTTGGATATTTTTGAGTTAAGAAAGTGACCAAAAATCAACCCAAAACTCTGTCAAATTTTTTAGATGAAAAATCATATGCAAATTCATCAAGTGTCAGTAAATCACAAAGCATGCTTGAATATCTAAACAATTAGACTCACTTGAATACAGAGGCATGTAGAACAGATAAAATAATTATCATATTAAATTGGCTTATCTAAAAATACTCCTTAGGACATCAAAAGTAATATTAGATTTCTTACGAAATCTCGATGTTTTCTTTTTCACTGTTTTCATTTTTTCTCTTCTTCACAATTTTACTATCTCTCTCTTTCTCTCTCTGAATCTTTGAAAAATCGAAGAAATGGAAGTGTGGAGAGGAATGGAAGGGGAAACGGCAATTTATAGAATTTCAGAACCATTGGATTTGCGCCAAGTGGCAAAATTTGGTAAATAGAGAGGAGAAAAAGATTCTTGGCATGAAAAATGAGGAAGAAAAATTTCCTCCACTGGCGGCGGCGATGCATCACCCAAGGCAGTGGTGAAGTTCCGCCGAAGGTGGCAGAGCCTGATTAGCGAACTGTAGGCTAGCCTAAAAGCACACATGCTTGCTGCTGCGCACGCAGGGCCTAAGGGTACTAGGTGCCATGTGCGAAGTGATGCGTGGATGGCCTGCATGCATGCGACAAGACGTGCGCACAGATTCTAACCCCGAGCTGTGCACTTGGAGGAGAAGTGTGTGTTGTGCGCATTTCCTGTGCTTGCGTGCGTGGGGAGGGGACATGTATGCTGTGCGCATGTCTCGTGTGTGTTGGCTTGCGGATAGGATGTGTGTTATATGCACGTCCCCCACGGCCACTGTGCGCGTGTACAGTGCCAAGCACCCGCGCGAGCAAACCATTTTCTCGTGGGATTTTTCCCATGAGATGGTTTTCTCCTTTTTCACCATTTTCTAATTTTTTGTTTCCTAAATTTCCCTTTTGAATTAAAATAAAATAATAATAATAAAATTAATAAAATAAATAACATTAAAATTAAAAACAAAAATAGATTAAAATCACAGATCTCGAGAATGGCATAAATTAATTTAAATTTAAGGTGGCCAAAGGCCGGAATAATAGACTTTCCAAATTATTTTAGCATAGTGATAGGTAGGGTGTTACATCCCTCCCACCTAAAAAAATTTTGTCCTTAAATTTGTCTCGAATAAGTTTGGATACTTCTTTCGCATTTCGTCCTCTAACTCCCACGTCGCTTCTTCTGGGGTGTGATGCTACCAACGTACCATCACCATAGGAATTGTCTTGTTACATAAAACCTTATCAGTCCACCCGAAAATTTTCATAGGAACCTCTTCATAGGTCATATCGGCCTGTACCTGCTCCTCATCACAAGGAATAACATGAGAAAGATCAAGGTGGTACTTCTTGAGCATCAAGACATGAAAGACATCATGTAAACCTGTGAACTCCCAAGATAGAGTAAGGCGATAAGCCACGGGTCCAATGCTCTCGACGATCAGAAAATGTCCCATATATCGAGGGCTCAACTTCCCTCTCTTTCCAAACCGCATCTTACCTTTATAGGGATAGACTTTTAGGAAAACTTGATCACCTACGTCAAACTCTAAGTGTCACCTACGATTATCGGTGTAGCTTTTTTGGCGGCTCTGGGCAGTTGCCAAATTCTTGCAGATGATTGCGAATTTCTCAATGGTCTCTTAAATGAGGTCTAGTCCTAAGTGGCCCTGGTTTTTGACTTAACTTCAGCAAGTAGGGGAATGACAAGGCCTTCCATACAAAGCTTTATATGGGGCCATACTGATGCTGGAATGGTAACTGTTATTGTAAGCGAATTCACAAAGAGGAAGATGCTCATACCAGGTATCACCAAAGTCGAGAACACAAGCACGTAAAATGTCTTAAAATGTCTAGATTGTACACTCAGACTGATAACCCGTCTGGGGATGATAAGTGGTGCTGAAGTACAACCCAGACCCCAAGGCTTCTTGGAAGCTATCCCAAAAGTGAAAGGTGAATCGGGGATCGCTATCAGATACAATAGATGAGAGAACTCCATGGAGTCGAACAATCTCATCCACATATAGATGGGCTAACTCACTGGTGGAGTTCGAGGTTCGAATAGGCAGAAAATGGCAGTCTTGGTCAGCCTATCCATAATGACCTAAATGGCATTTCGACTAGAACAAGTCCTGGACAATCCAATAACAAAATCAACAATCACGTGCTCCCATTTTAATTCAGGAATCGGAAAACCCTATAGCAAGCCACCAGGTCTCTAATATTCTACCTTTATCCATTGACAAGTAAGGCATCAGAAGACATAGTCAACTATATCCTTCTTCATTCCTGGCCAAGATGTACCAAGAAATGAAGTGATAATATTCCTAGCCATGAATATTATCACTTCATTTCCCGGTACATCTTGGTACTCTCGGGATGGATGGATAACTGAAAAACATAGGTGGTCTTGAGTACATTTGTGCGTACTGCATTGGGGACCCAAATTCAATTTCAAAATCTGAACAATCAATCATCAGAGATCCTGAAATCAAGAGATTCGTCCGAAGTGAACTTACCCAAGCTCTTGATGAGTTTTGGGTCTGTGGCCTGTGCTTCCCAGAGCTTCATATAGGGCTCAGATTTGGGCTAAGATCTGGGCAAGGTAGGTGCCCTTGCCATAATAGCTAAGGTGGAGTCCATCATCTTTTAACTGGAGGCCATGGTTTAGGCTAGCACAGCAGGCTCTCGTCGACTTAGGGCATTAGCGACTACATTCCCTATCCTGGGATGACAAATGATCTGACAATCATAATCCTTTAGAAGATCCATCTAGCTTCTTTGTCTCACGTTTGACTCCTATTATGAAAAGATATATTTGAGACTCTTATGATCAGTGTAGATTTCAAAAGTTTGGTCATACAGGTAACGCTGCCATAACTTCAAGGCAAAGATAATGACTGCCAGCTCCAGGTCATGGGTAGGGTAGTTCTTTTCATGGACTTTGAGTTGTTGGGAACCAAAGGCGACTACTCTACCATGCTTCATCAAGACACACCCCAAACCAATATGAGATGCATCACAGTAAACTTGGAATCTCCCTTCATTCTTTGGGAGGATCAATACAGGGGCAGAGATGAGACGACGCTTCAACTCCATAAAGCTTTCACTACATACATAATTTAGAACAAAGGGTACACCCTATCTGGTGAGTCGTGTCATGGGGCAGTAATCCTGGCAAATTCGTCAATGAATCATCGGTAGTAGCCTACCAAGCCAAGGAAACTATGTACCTCAACCACACTGGTGGGTGGGCTCCAGCTGGTCACTAATTCCACTTTAGACGGGTCTACAGAAATTCCTTCACTTGAGATTATATGACTGAGAAAAGAAACTTAATATAACCAAAAGGAGCACTTAGTTTCGCATACAGTTAGTTTTGGTGGAGGGTCTCTAGCACTTCAACTAAAGGCACAATATGCTCCTTATGGCTTTTGGAATATAACAGAATGTCATCAATAAAGACGATGATGTATCGATCCAGTACGTGCTAAAAAACTTAGTCCATTAGGTCCATGAAGGCTGTTGAGGCATTGGTCAATCCGAACAGCATCACCCTAAACTCATACAATCTGTATCTACATCGAAAGGTAGTTTTTGGAATATCTTCTTCCTTCACTCTGAACTGGTGGTACCTGATTCTAAGATCGTCTTAGAGAAGACCATGGCTCCTTCCAGTTGATTGAAGAGATCATCGATCTGGGGTAAGGGATACTTGCTTTTGAAGGTCACTCAGTTGAGTTCTCTATAGTCCACACAATGTCAGAGGGTACCATCCCTTTTCTTTATAAACAACACCAGAACACCCCAAGGAGAATGGCTAGGGTGAATTAATTTTTTGGTGATAAGATTAAAAACTTGATGTTCCAGCTTGGTTAGTTCAATGCGACTTATGTGATACGCGGGCTTTGAGATTAGTTGGGTTCTGGGCAATAATTCAATCAGGAACTCTACCTCACGTAGAGGAGGTAGACCAAGGAGTTCAATTGGAAAGACATCAGAAAAATTACAAACAATGGGTATGGAACACACAACATGATAAGTGTCCATATTCCTATTCAATTGTTAGGAAAATGATAACAACTTTTATTTCTTTTTCGAGGATCGTAAAGTTATAATTTTATTTTCCCAGTCTCTTTTCCAACCAATTCATTCATAATATTACATCAAATCATACAAAATCTAATAATATCAAGTTTACACATACTTCTATCCCTGAAGTTTTTATCTTACAGTCCTTATATATTTAATGAGCCTCTAGTAGTCCCTTATAGGGAGTTTCCAGTGCTAGTGTTTTTCCTAAAGCTTCTGGTTTCAATTCTAGGTTACCAGCAAATGCATAGAAAATAAAAAGAGTTGCACTAGTATCGATCAAAGCCTTGGTAGGAGTATTGTGAATAAAAAACATACCTTAGATGAGAATAAGAGCAGGAATGACTTCAATTTAATCTAAATGGTACATCGACCTTTTGCTATGGGTCGGTCTACATCCTTCAGTCATTGAGGGCAGTCTTTTATAAGGTCTTGGTGCTTCCGCACAAATAGAAGGCGTGATTGATACGCCGACATGGTAGGTCACCATGCGAGCTACCACAATGTAAGGTTGGTTAATTCAAGCAAGCGGGGCTGTAGGTGGGGGCAAGGCAGGAGGAGAAGTAATTCTGGTTCATTTGTCTAGGGAGTTACTTACTGAGTCAGGCCTCTTTCTAAGCTGTTGGGGCTGTTGTTGGGTTTGAATTTGAGCGAAGCATTGATGCTTGCCCGAGATAATATCTTCGGCAACCTAGGCATGTTCAAGTACCTCTATATACAAGCTAGGTCTCAGCATTGCAACCGGTCATAAATGTCGACACAAAGGCCCTTGAGAAACTTCCGAACTTTCTAACTTATGGGGGTGACCATCAAGGAGCAAACTAGATAGTTAAACAAATCAGGCTACATATTGGGCTATAGACAAGCTTCCTTGGTAGAGGTCCTTTAATTTCTCCTCTTTCTTTTCTCGAACATAAGCAGGGAAGAAATTATCGAAGAAAGCATCCATGAAAACTTCCTAGGTAGTAGGGGTATGCAGGACTTATTTCTTAAGTTACCACTAGTGTTCGGCTTCACTGTTTAACATAAAGGCTACAAGAGGGACCTTTTGTTCTTCGGTTAGGTCTATACAGAGAAAAACTTTTCTATTTGTAGGATCCAGGCTTCAACTACTAAAGGATTAGGACCACCTTCAAAGTGTGGGATGTTAAGTTCCCTAAATTTTGCTATATTATGGGAGATAGACCGATCTGAGTTTTGGAATTCAGGGGCTGGGGTTGGACAAGGGTTGGCCTAGTTTTATCCTACAGCTGCACTTAAACCTTGAACGGCTCAGAAACGTTCTATAAATTCAGCCCTAGTCAGGTGATCAGGGACTTCAGGTTGTTTAGTACGCTCTACAGATGGTTTTCCTCGCGTCATTCCTACAAAAGAAAGGAAGACACGAGTTGGAGGTTTAATCTTTAAAAAGAGGACATTTATCTTTCCTAGGTGTGCTAAACAATTTATCTATCCTAGACCTTAGTGTAAGGGATTTGTTATGTGAAATTCTGCTCTGATACCACCTATGACATCCTAGGTACCAGTTAAGGCAAATGGCTATTAGATACAAATTTAGAATAATAAGTGCATGATAATATTTATGTAGTGGAATCAAAACCTTAACAAATCCCGTACAGATACATATATATTGTTCCAAATAAATACATCACTGAGGCCAGAAGTGGCTTCAAAATACAAAACATAAGGGCCACTTCTTTCACTATGCTACTGGAATTCATCAGAGTATGGGAACAGACATGCACTCAAACTTGTAGATCCACGGGATTCTCGTAGACTTCCAATGGTAGGTTTACCTGTGGTTCCTCATTTTCTTCCTCATCTGGGGGGGAATGGAAAGAGTGAGTTCCATATGCTCAGTGAGGAAAACAGTATTAAATTAACATCGTAAGATTTCAAAAGTTTTTTATTTTATCCTACTGTTTAGCTTTCTCGTTTACCTAACTCATCATTAGGAAAAACTATTTATTTGAATATAAAAATAGTACGTTAGCACAAAAAATCAAATATACATATATCATGCCAAATAATAGAGAAAATCAAATAAATCATGAAATGCTCATATTTTTCGTGTCATGCTTTGCGAACTCGTTACAAACTTCCATCTCTAAGGGCAGATACAGATACAAATTTTGAACTGCCCAAGTAGAATGACCAAATGAGATACAAATATGACAATTTTCTCAGACCCACTTCTGGCTGGCCAAACTGTGGTACGATCTACGACCATGGTCGTACCAACAATAGTGGTCCTAACAGATAATCTATAGTCATGACATTACTTAGCCATGGGTGATCCCTACAGATAGTGCGATACCACTTTTGTAAGAGGGCATGACATAATCCAGTGGGAGCAGTTCTCTTACGTCTTTTCAGACAAGATAGGGGAGGAAAAAACAAATACCACAAACGGTAAGGAGAAAGATACCCCTTAGAGATAAAAAGCCTAACGAGACACTAAATCAAATATGCATGTTAATACAGATACAATTCGGACCATACAAGCTTCATTTCACTTCTCTCTTTTTCTTTTTTTTTTATTTTATTTTTCATTATCACGGACTACATATTATGTTTATCACATGTAAATTCATCAAGTGTTAGTAAATCACACAACATGCTTGAAAATAAAAATAATTTGACTCACTTGAATACAGAGGAATGCAGAATAGACAAAATAACCATCATATTAAATTGGCTTATCTAAAAATACTCCTTGGGACATCGAAAGTAATACTAGATTCCTTACTGAAACCTCGATGTTTTCTCCTTCATTTTTTTCTCTCTTCTTCACTATTTTACTATCTCTCTCTCTTTAAATCTTTGAAAAATGGAAAAAATAAAAATGTTGAGAGGAAGGGAAGGGGAAAGGGGAATTTATAGAATTTTAGAACTGTTGGATTCACGCTAAGTGGTAAAATTTGGTGAAGAGAGAGGAGGAAAATATTCTTGGCATGAAAAAAAAAGAGAAAAATTTCCTCCACTGATGACAGCGACGCGTCAACCGGTGCACTACAGGCTAGTAAGCAGGCACACAGGCCTGTTATCGCACACATTGCAGGCTAGCCTGCAAATGCACAGGCTTGCTACCGTACGCGCCAGGCCTAGGCGTACTGGGCGCTAAGCCTAGGTGCACTAGGTGCCGCACATGCAGGCCAATCTGCGCATGCCTACTGTGGGGACGATGTGTGCACAGTATGCGACGCTAGTCTATGTGTGAAGTGACACGCGCGTAGGTCCTGACCCCGCACTGTGTGCGCGGAAGGGACGTACGCGTTGTGCGCATGTCCCGTGCTTGCGTGCATACATAGGGGACGTGCACGCTATTCGCACGTCTCATGCGTGCTGGCATGTGGATGGGACGTGTGCGCTGTACGCACGCCATGCGGCGAAAGGCGTTTTCCCATGAGATGGTTTTCTCTCGTTTCGCCATTTTCTAATTTTTTTTCCTAAATTTCCCTTTTGAATTAAAATAAAATGAAATCAAATAATAATAATAAAATAAATAAAAATAAAAATAGATCAAAATCACGGATCTCAAGAATGGTGTTAATTAATTTAAATTTAAGGCGGCCAAAGGCCTGAATAAATAGAGTTTCCAAATCATTTTGGCATACTGATGGGCAAGTGTGTTACAGATGGAGCTCTTAAAGGATTATGATTGCAAGATATTGTACCACCCAAGTAAGGGTAATGTTGTGGTTATTGCCCTTAATAGAAAAAATACATTCATGTTATCTCATATAATGATGTCAGAGTGGCAAATGACAAAAGCCATGCAGGCCTTACAGCTCCAAAATAGAAAAATTTTACATACATAGAAAATTTGATAATCTAGCTTGAGTTAATTTAAAGAATTAAAGAGGCTCAATTGACCGATTCAACTCTAGTAACCATCAAAATGTACATAGAACAAGGTTTAAAGCTAGAATTCAGAGTCTCAAATGATAGTTTTTTCAAGTTCCAAGACAAGTTGTGTATTCCTAATGTTGAAGAACTAAAGAGAGATATTATAGCCGATGCTCACAATTGAAAGTTCACTATTCACTCGGGCAACACAAAGATGTATGAAAGCTTGAGGCCTCAGTTTTGGTGGAGCGGTATGAAGAATGGTATAGCTACTTTTGTCTCAAAATGTCTCACCTGTCAGCAAGTTAAGGTAGAACACTAGAGACTAAGTGGATTACTACAACCACTATCAATACCAGAATGGAAATGAGAACATACTACAATGCACTTTGTGGCGGGTTTGCCCAGGGCCCGTGCTGGTCATGACATTATTTGGATAATTGTGGACTGACTTACCAAATCATCACATTTCTTAGCTATAAAGATGACTGATCCCTTGGATAAGTTGGCCAAGACATACATCAAAGAGATAGTTAGGTTGTATGGGATTTTAGTGTTAGTAGTGTCAGACATAGATTCCAGGTTCAGTTCTAAGTTTTGGAAAAGTTTTTAGCAAGCAACAGGAACCAAGCTGTTCTTTTGTATGTCATTCCATCCTCAGACTGATGGACACTCTAAGAGAACTATTCGTATACTTGAGGATATGCTCAGAGCATGTGTTTTCGATATTGGAGATTATTTGGACGATCATTTTCCACTAATAGAATTTACTTATAACAATAGTTATCAGGAAAGCATCGGTATGACACCATATGAAACACTGTATGATCGACCTTGTAAGTCCCTAATCTATTGGCAAGAAGTAAGGAAGAGAAAATTGATGGGTCTTGATATCATGGATGAGACTGTGGCAAAGATTGTCAAAATCAAGAATATCCAAATAGCTTAGTGTATAGAAAAGAGTTTTGCAGACACTCGAAGAAGGGACCTAAAGTTTGAAGTAGGTAGTCATGTATTCCTTAAGGTTACTCCTCTAAAAGGTGTTACAAAATTTGGAAAGAGAGAAAAGTTAAATCCCACTTCATCGGACTTTTTAAAATTTTTGAAAGAATTGGAGCATCTGTTTACAGGTTAGCAATGCCACCAGAATTGTCTCGAGTTCACAACATCTTTCATGTATTAATGTTATGCAAGTATAATCTTGATCCTTCACATGTTCTATCCTACAAGCCTCACTCACTTCAAGAAGACTTATCTTATGAGGAGGTGCCTGTTCGTATTTCAGAGCCTTAAGAGAGAATGCTTCATAAAAGAACTGCTTCCTTTGCCAAGGTACTATGATAGAATTACTCACAAGACGAAGCTACTTGGGAGCTAGAATCAAATTTTAAAGCCATGTATGCCAAGTTGTTTGGTGTAGTATATAAATTTGGAGGACAGAATTTCTGTAAGAGGGGAAGAATTGTAATGACCAAAAAAAAATTATACATATATGGATTCTTTATGATTGATGAATTTGATGGGTAAAGTTTATTAAATAAATTTGAAATTTTGGAAATTTTAATAAATTAAGAAAAATGGACCATAAGGACTTAATTGAAAAATTACTGATAAATTTAAAGTTGTATGATCAATGACCATGATCTATTCCTCAAATTTTGACAGTTTAAATTTAATTAAAGAGGCTATAAATATAACTAAGGTTTTTCAAAATTTTAGCAACAAAAGAAAACCCTAAGAGACTTAAGAACCGATGGCCAATGAAGGAAGGAAAGGGGGTAGTCACATGAGCTCACTTTGAGTGGCATACCAGCATCAATCCAAAGGTAAATTCTTTGCCTTAGATGACTTCTATTAATTTTAATCTTAAACCTAAAGGCATTTTGGTGCTCTAGGCTGAGTGCTAAGGTAATGTAAAGTTTGTTAGCTCATTTTGTGCAGATAACTGATAAAAAAAAGATTCACTGCATCGCGACAGTCTTCGTACCAAAATACAGGAAAAAGTAAGAGTAGTTTATTACTCTAAATCCCTATATTTGAAATAATGTAGTGATTTGATTTTTTGATTGAATGAATATTATGGTATTGTGTAGAGATTAGTTATTTTAAGAATATTTGATAATGAAGATATTGAGAAATTTGGAAAGCATTATGGATATGATGGTGTAGTGTGATAAGTTTTAAATTTGGTGAAACAAGGAGCGATTGAGGTTTCCTGGATGTCCCAGGTGTTGACAGGAAGAAGAAGAGTTTTTTTTTTTTAGGGCAGGTAGCAGGTTGGGTTTACAATCTGTTAGGCTCAGATTTGAAAGCTCCAACAATTTGGGTCAGACCAAGCCTAGTAAGCCTCTGGGTTTGATTTTTTTTTTTTTGAAAAAAGGGTAATTATAATAGAAACTTATATACTAATTGGGTATACCTTAAATAAGCTGGGAAGGAAGAGGAAGAGTTGGGAAAACTAAAAAAAAAGAGAAGGGAAATAAGAATGAAATGAGGTGTTACACATATTAGAAAAATTAAAAATATTACCGAATGGGATAAGCCTTAGTGGGTTTCTTGTTTAGTTGGAAGGGTATTCAGTTCTGATGATTAAAATGGGTTGGGGAGGAATATTTTATTGGACTTCTAGCCTAGAAAATAAATAAAGTAGGTTGAAGATAATACTTGTTTACGTCCAAAGAAACATCGAAATAGATCACATACTCATATTGTGAATGAACAATAATGGGTTGTGTAAACAAAAATAAATATGAACAGCAATGGGTTGTGTAAACAACAATAAATATTAGGGACAAAAAGTCTTAAGAATTAGTTAAGTTAATTTAAGAAAGCTTTTATTAAATTCCTGAATTGTAAGTATTATTTACATGGTAGTATTGATAGCAATAAAAGTTATGACATTATAAAAAAATAAAAAAAATAATAAAATAAGGAAAGTGCATTAAGAATTAGTGATTGAGAAGCAATAATAAAGTAGTTATATCGTTATATAATGGGTATAAATAACTTAAGATTGATAGCAAATATTATCATGAGGAAATGTCGAAGTGTTGGACGAGTAGGAATTAGGGAGTGAATAAATAATTTCATGAAGTAAATAATTGAGTGTAATTATGTGATCAACCTTTTTGATATCCTTGCCAACTTAAATTATCTTGAGAGAGAATGAGTTCGATGATTTGAAATGAATAAATTAGACATTTGGAATAAAGAAATAAGTCTCTTACTAGAATTAAATGAAATTAGTAAAGTAAGGATTTTAAAATTATAATTATAATAAACTATCTTAGAGAATAAATAAGGTAAGCAGTAAGGATTTCTTTTCGAGGTGATGTGAGTAAATGTGCAATTCTGGATCTGTATAGAATGATCATGAACTCCATCTCATGGACTGCTTATTGCTCTATAACCATGACTGTAATTATTATTGTGTCCCTGGGGGATGATGTGAATTGTAACTATGAGTGTAACTATAACTATGTCCTTAGGAGATGATGTGAAATCGTAACTATGACTGTAACTATTACTTGTGGAAGCTATGATTTGGTCCATGTTGATAATGTAAATTATCATCTCCGTCCGTGATTGTGACTGAATGATATTACGTGATATGATAATGAGTCTACGTGCATATGTGCTCGGTTGTTTTGGTGAATAATGAAAATATATTTTTATGTGAATATCTACATGAGATAGGATATTCTATGTGCTTAAGAAAAGATGTTATATGTGTGAATATGTGTGATACGAGTTTTAGGAATGGTATTTTATGTGTGGATATATATAATTAATATGAATATGATATTGCGTTTGTGAGATTATGAATAAAGCAAAAGTAATTTACGAGAATGTAGTTATGCAATAGTTGATACCTTATGGATGATTTGAAATATATGGGAAGGAAAGATACTTTATATGTGGATATGTTCAAGAATGAAATGATGTATATTTAAGTGAAAAACATATGATTAGTAAGATCAATGTAGTTATAATAGGATATAAAAATCATATGAATGTGAAGGGCGTGGTAATCTAGAGGTAAAAGTAATGGTTTATATCAGTATATTATCTATAATCTTTGCATTGAAGTCTTAAACTATTCTTGCTGAGCAAATGGTGGCTCACCCTTTTTTTATAAATTTCAGAATAGTGAGTGTAGGACCAAGCTGAAGAACTGTAAGAACAAGGAGATCTTGCTTAAAATGAATAAAAGATAGAGAGATACTTGTTTTTTTTAGGAATTTGATCTTTTAGATTTTTAAAGCGTCATTTGTTCTCTTAGCTTTCAAGTATAGCAGGAAAAAATTTTAAATACCCTACAATATGTTATAGTTGAAGCATGTTGGAATTACTTGTTAGAATGACAATAGAAAAATATTAATGTTATTACTTACTTCGATATGCATGAATGAAAAGTAATAGCCATATTATTTATGAAATTTTGGGTTGTTACAGTTAATGAAGATTCTAAATATTTTTTAACATCCTACATCGTCTAATATAAAAAATATAAGTCTATAATGAAAACATCTTAAACTGTAAAATAAAAGTTTATATGGTCACAACATTTAGCATCTTTTGGGCCCTTTAAAATAGTATACACTCATACAAACTTAATATTAACTTAACTTATTATTGATTTTATAAGTTTAATTAATGTAATACATTTGTAAGTTTGAGTTAACTTTAACTTATACTGATCTTGTACGAAATTTTAAAAGATAATTATTTATAAAAGAAATTATTCCACCACATGGTCTATTAGAGCTTAAAAATGAAAAATTTATCCTCCTTAGAAGCTTTTCTATTCAACAAATCAATTTGTTCTTTCTTCCTCTTATCTCAGAGTTAACATTTTTTTTCCTCAAATTATGTTCTCTCTTCATTTTTATCTCAATTGTTAGCCTTAAAACTAATTTTTAGCCTCACTTTTTTCCTCAAATTATGTATAAATTGATGTATATAAATATATATATAAAAGATGGAATTATCAATTAATATTAACTTGGTGGGATTGGTGGCATAGAGATGCAATTAGCAATTCAATGTGTACTATTCTGAAAACATTAAGTCTTGTTAAAAAAATAAACTGTTACTAAGATACTGATTACTTTTATAATTTTGCGACTTAGTTTATTTGTTTGAGTATTTGTCATTTGTCATATGACTTTTATAGGTAGAAGGAACACCTACAAGATCTCCTCTTTATATAGAAGTAAAAAATCATTAAATTATTTACTGGTTCCACGCCTTTTATGGATAGAAGGAATACTTACAAGATCTCCTATTTGTATAAAAGTAAAAAATCAAATACAAAAAGCTTGCTATAAACCTAAACAACAAATCAAGACTCATTGGTGCAAAGTAGCAATTCAATTGGGGCGAGTTCATTACCTACAATAGGTGTAAAAAAGTCTAATACTTCTACCCCAGCACAATTAGGGATTCCAGACTTTACCATGATGTTTTGGCTAATAAAAGGTGGAGTTGCCCCTACTGGCCTTATGAAAGGTAAATTTTTATCATTATTTTACTTGTATATATATATATATTGATGTGCAAATCCTCTACATGTTATGTGGAGTAATGTGTATATATGTGTTTCTAAAAGATAAACTGTACTACTGATGAAGAAAGGGCAAGTCGTAAAATTTGCAGAGGGTGTACAAGAGATCCAAAATGCAAAATGCAGCTATTGTGTCTACTTTAGTTGCTACGAGTGTCACTTTAGAGACTGTCAGTGCCGCAGCTGCATTTATTATAGGCAGAATGCATAGTCTTAATCTCCCTTAATCATCACTTTGGCTTAATGATTACATGGATTGGAAGTTTTATCTTTTAGACTTTATGTCAACTATAAGTAAAATCCAGACTACATGATCATGTTTTGTTATTAACGGCTTGAGATTGATCACCACTTTTAATTAGAATCTAGATGCACATGCCATCTTCCACTGCATAGTACACAAATCCTTACAGTGTTGGCGACAACATTTGTAGAGGCTTGGGGCATTGAGGTGGTGGACAACAAGGTTCTCTAACTAGTCATCGTTTGTTCAGGTTCTCTGGTGGCCATGCATTAGATGCTCTTATAAAAAAGTGCTTGTTATTGTATGATGGGTGATCACTAAATGTGAAAATTTTTGTTTGGAATTTGGGTTTTGGAGAAGAGAAAATTTTTTTTTTTGGAATTAATTAAAGGAGACTAAAGGACAGTAAAGGATCTATATATATGTATGTATGTATATTCTTTTTCTATTTCAAAACTTCTTTAACAGTAATGCTACATATTGTTTAAGTATGCATATTTATATTTGTAAAATATATACATATAAAGTATATTTAATAGAAGTGTAAGGTATTCTTGAATTTATTTTTTGATTTATCATAATTATATTATTTAAAAGAATTTTACTAAAATCCTCAAACGAAATAAAGATTCTGATTTAATATAAACTACTGATATACTATTGGCCTTCTTTTAAATATATGCAAATATTATTTCCTTAAAAATAATATTTTAATAAAGAATTTGATGTTTTTCTTAATACTCTAAATTCTTGAGTTTTAGAAAAATGAGATCATTAATTTTTTTTAGAGATAAAAGATAAAATTATTAAATATATTGGTAGTAAGCAACCACCAAAAAATGGTACATTGTTAAAGATCGTCTGAACCTAATAAATTAGTAAATCCTATATAAATGGTAAAACAACTAAAAGAAATTTTCTCAAAGTTCTATTGAAATGACTATAAAGTCCTAACTATCATTAAAAACTATCTCTGTTATATAGTATCTTATCACTCTTTAAAAAGAAATATTTCTTTTAATGGGACAACTAATATTGAAGTAATATATCTTATGTGAGCATGGACACGAACCATAAAGAGAAGGCTTAATCCAAAGAAAAAGGAAGAAATAGGCCAAAAAGGAGATCTTATGGTCAGCCCTAAAGTTTCATATGTCTCCTCGTTAATTTGACCACAATCTCTTTTAATTAAAGGGAAAGACTATATTTATCTTAGTTAAGAAATTAGTTTTAATTTTTAATTTATTTTCATATGTCTCTCCTTTTAATTTGGGCACAATCTGTTTTAAATAAAAGGAAAAACTAAATCTATCTTACTTAGGAAATTAGTCTTTAATTTTTAATTTTTAATTTATTTCCTATGTAATTACAAATTAAATTAAGAGAATTTATTTTTTTTATTTACTTGGCTTAGCCTATAAATAGACCACTAAGTCTTCATTGTAACGGATTCAGAAATTATCTCAATAATATTAAGATTGTTTCTTTTCAAAAGAGGTTCTTCAACCATCTTGTTGAGTAAGGAGTAGATCTACTTATCAAAGTATGACCTTGTGGCGTTTTTTCCATTCTATTTCATTTCTAGTCACCTTAATTCCTATCATTCTTGATAGCAAGTTAAATAGGAACAATTTTTATAGGATCAATTCCTTTTATGTCTTTAAATGAAATTGTGTGAGTTCCTCATCACATTGGTTGATCTTGGGCTCCGCATCATTTGGTATCAGAGCTTTACTTTTAAACTCTTACACTAGTTATTTATTTATTTATTTATTTTTCATCTACTAAAAAAAAAGATTATCTCATACATCGATGCAAATAAGACATAATTTCAATTGACACTTTCTTAGCTTGATAAAATCATTGTTGAATACCAAATGTTTTTTTTTAATCTACTTTTCTTTCAATTTTATTTCTTGTGCAAAAAAAAAAGAAGAGAAAAAAAAAAGAAAAGAAAAAAGAAGAAAAGAAGAGAGAAAAGAAGGGAAACAAAGGAAAGAAATCCCATCGGGAAAGTACTTACCTTTTTGGTACTCAACCATCCTTCTTTGAAACGGTGCAAGAACCACCTCTACATAAGGCAAAAACCCCTTTTATTTTAAAATTTTTTTACAACCACGTGCATTCACACTTATGTAATTCATTAAAGGCTACATTTTTTTTATGTAGAACATATCGTACATCGGGAATAGATTAGTAGGAATATCTTTTGGATTTTCCCTTGGGGCAATAATACCGAATCCCTACATCTTCTATAAACTATCAATTGTTTTACTCTCAATTTCTTTTATTCTTCTTACCTTTAGTTTCCTGATACATCTAAGCATCTAAATTGTATCTTAGAGCTTAGCATAATTGATAACACACTAACTCTTCCTCTATTTTTTACACTCTTGCTTCTAGTATTGGTGCGATATTTGTTCGATAGGACTCCTTGTGATATCTTAAAACAATACTTGAAAATACTTTGATTCAAGAGGATCTATCCAGCACTCAACTTGAGGATGGGAGATAGAAATTTAAAAGGCAAGAGTGTGTGAGATTATTGGAGGATAAAAACCGAGTGAAATAAGAGAGAACTAGTGAAAAAATTTTTTTTTTACTAAACCTTCTGCATGAAATTTTCTTAAAATGTCAAGTGACCATCAAAGCCCTGCCAACATAATGCTCCTTATGGAGGCTATGCATGTAGAATTAGGACATCTTAGTCAGAAGGTAGATAATTTAATTAGTGGTCGAAGTGAAGCATGACACAAGACACCTAATACAAGGTGGCCTAGAACTCAACATCCTGAAAATGAGGCCAAGTCCTATAATGATGAGGAGGAAGATAGGGTGGAGAGGATAAAAGAAAGGAGGGATAGTAATATTAGCTCCAAGATAAGAATACCAACTTTCAAGGGTAGAAATGATGTTGAAGCATACTTAGAGTGGGAGAGGAAGGTAGAACTAGTCTTTGATTGCCATAACTACCACGAAGAAAAGACGATCAAACTAGCAGCAGTAGAGTTCACTGACTACATTTTATTATGGTGGGATCAACTAATCCTCACTAGATGGTATAATGGAGAGCGACCAATATCCTCTTGGAGAGAGATGAAAGCAATCATGTGAAAAAGGTTTGTATCCTCTTACTACTATAGAGAGATACATCAAAAGTTATAGCGCTTAACGCAAAGGTCTATGTCCGTTGAGCACTATCACTAGGACATGGAGATGGCCATGATCATGGCCAATATAGAAGAAGATCCTAAAGCAACCATGGTGAGATTCCTTGGAGGTGAAGACATGGTAGAATTACAACACTATCTGGAGGTGAAGACATGGTGCACATGGCCATGAAAATCGAGAGATAACTCAAGTACAAAAGACAGGGCACATCATATGTCACCCCTACCTACAGCTTAAAATGGCCCAAGAAAGAAGAAAATAAGGGAACAAACGAGAAGAAAGAAAAGTCACCACTACTTGATACAAAAGGTATGACATACTCATCTCAAAAGCATAGTATAATTAAATGCTTTAGGTGTCTCAGAACCAAACATATCACTTCTCAATGACCAAATAAGAAGATCATGTTATTGAGAGATGATGGGGAAATTGATAGTGCTCGTGATTGCGAGAGACTAGAGGATGTTGAGGAAACTGTTGAATAACCAAATCATGGGGAAGCTTTGGTTATCCAGAGAGTTCTGAATGTCCAAGTCAAGTCAAAAGAAAGTAACTAGAGAGAGAATATGTTCCATACTCGTTGCATTATAAATAGGAAAGTATGTAGTCTTATTATAGATGGGGGCAGTTGCACCAATGTTGCTAGTACTATTCTTATTGATAAACTTGGGTTGACATGCATGCGCCATCCTCACCATTACAAGTTGTAATGGTTGATTGATTGTGGAGAGATGAAAGTGACTAAATAGGTATTAGTTTTCTTCTCTATTGGGTAAGATATTGATAAAATACGTTGTGATGTTGTGCTCATGCATGTTAGTCACATCCTACTTGGACCCTGCTAGTATGATAAGCGTGCAACTTATGATGGCTATAGGAATTTTACACTTGCACCGCTATCACCTAAGGAGGTATTCAAAGATTAGCAGCAACTAAAAAACTTTATAAATCCGAAGGAAATAAATGATTGAGCAACATGAAAAGAGAATGTTACTATATGGAACAAGAGCTAAGGAGACCATCTTTCAAGAAAAAATTATTAACTCACCTCAAACCTTCTTTGTTAAATAGTGTTGTTTTACAGGACATTTTATCAAAGAAAATAGGATTGGTGAAACCTCTGCATAAGAAGTGTCTGATCGAGGACGAATCATTCTTGAAGGGGGAGGGGATGATATGAGCATTGATGTGGACCCTAAAGAGAAGGCTCAATCCAATAAAAGATGAAGAACTAGGCCAAAAAGGAGATCTTATGGCCGACCCTAAATTTTCATTCGTCTCCCCATTAATTTGACCACAATCTCTTTTAATTAAAGGGGAAGACTAAGTTTAACTTAATTAAGAAATTAGCTCTTAATTTTTAATTTATTTATGTATGTCTCCCTTCTTAATTTGGCCACAATATCTTTTGATAAAAAGAAAAGACTAAATCTATCTTACTTAGGAAATTTGTCTTTAATTTTTAATTTTCAATTTATTTCTTATGTAATAGAAAATTGAATTAAGAGATTTTATTTTTATTTTTATTTACTTGGCTTATCCTATAAATAGGCCACCAAGTCTTCATTGTAAGGGATTCAGAAATTATCTCAATAATATTAAGAGTGTTTCTTTTCAAGAGAGGCTCTTCTACCATCTTGTTGAGTAAGGAGTGGATCTATTTATCAAGGTATGATCTTTTGGCATTTTTCTATTCTATTTATTTCATTTTCAGTGACCTTAGTTCCTATCATTCTTGATAATGGGTTAAGTAGGAAGGGTTTCTATAGGATCAATTCCTTTGATGCCATTAAATGAAATTATTTGAGTTTCTGATCACGTTGGTTGATCTTGGGTTTCACATCAATATGTCATTAGTATTGGATTCATTTATCATAGTTCGTTAAAAAAATAGTAAATGGACAATTATATGTTAAATTTAAATCAATAGATTATCAGTATTGTTAGGAGACTCACAAATAGATATCAAGCTTGTCAAACTTGTAATAATAATATGCAAAATTACGAGCAATTTTAAGAGCATTTTTTTTGGAAGTTAAAAGAACCGAATTCCCAAGTTAATTGTTTTCCTTAGAAAAAACTTCATATGTTTATTTTTTTCAGATCAAGATACCTAAGATTCCTTTCTTGAGCAGTGAAGGGGAATCCTAGTGGATCTATTTATCTTGCTTTAGTAAGACTTATGATTATTTATTTTTTTATTGCAAGTATTTATTTTGAATGTTAGACCAACCTCATAGATTTTAAATATTTAATTTAAAGAGATAAGGGATGTAATTTCTATTTTAAATTGTTGCGCGAGGTTATGTTGTTAGGTTCTTTCATCATTTTCTAGTGTGTATGTAATCAGGACTCCATATGAGAGTTTGGGTCATTACATCACAAATACTCTAGCATCACATTTACATAAACAAATAATATTGTTCACTGGTTTCATAACACTTGCACTTACACTTTCTGACAATGACTTGCACTTGTCATTGAATTACTTATCATTACATTTGTCAGTATTGTTTTCACTTTACATTATTCACTTATCACTTTTTAGTTGCACTTTCATTCTCAATTACATTTTTATTGATGTTTACAATTTTTATTTTTATTGTCTTTTAAGAGTTTCATTGTGTGATGCCATTTTCACCGGCATCAATGAGGGCACTAAGGATTCCCTCTACCACATGGATACATCACATATCACTTTTCACTTTCTCAATACACCCAAAAATGAAAAAATTATGCATTGGGTATCACTAATCACTTTCCACATACACCCAAATATGGAACAGTTATGTATGGGACTTCTCAGCCACGTCTAGCTGAAGCCATATTTGCAGGTAGGGTTCACCACACTTCACTTGCCAAAATGGCTACACCCTCCCCCCCCCTGTTGATACTGGTTAAAGATATTTCCTCGTCTTTTAAATATCCTTATGTCATTCTTTTATTAACCAAATCTATCACTAGATGACCTATTCATACATGCACCTACATCATATGTATTATACATAAATATGTCTACATAATAACCATAATATATACATCTTATATACACGGTCCTTGACTTAAATAAATATATATATACACACAACATATACAACATAGGTAGACTTCATATTTCACAAGGCATATATGTATTCCATAGCATTCACATACAAGTTATTCACTCATATCACTAACAATATACATACATACGTCATACAACATACAATTAAATATATATATGCATTATGCACATATACAATTCAGTAACTAGATGGCACAAAATATATATATACACCTTAGTGACAGTATGCACAAATAAATGTAAATAATACATAACACCATGTATATCTCCAATCATATGCAATTGCACACACACATGATGAGTTTACAAAATCATGTTAGAAAACTTAAATAATTTGAAAGGTTTGTAAACAATTCATCTTAGCAGAAAACAAAGTTTTATACAAACATGGAGGCCTATGAATGAGACTAACCCAATCTCTTAACTGCAGTCAAATAAAAAAAAATTCAGAATCCTTATTAGCTCAGATCTACGCTCTCCTCTAAATTCGACAATGTTTAGATAATTCCCTCGTTTACAAAGAGAAAATACATTGGTTAAATGATGAACACTTATGGAAATAATTAGAATACAAAAGCATATAAAAATTTTACCATAGACATGTGATCCCAGTCACCGGAATCGCCACATACCACCACACACATGTCCCTAGTTCACCACGCACTGTCGCTAGAGCGTCGCCACTGGAGCGCCACCATCGGACCATCTCGCGCCACCATAAAATATCACAGAACGTGCTGCACACTCAAACCCAGGATAGATTGGATGAAATTGTTCTGAGGATGTAATTGGAAGTTTTAATAAATAAAGAAAAATGGACCATAAGAACTCAATTGGAAAGTTGCTGAGAAATTTAAGGTTGTATAATCAACGACCATGATCTATTCCTCAAATTTTGACGATTTAGATTTAATTAGAGAGGCTATAAATATAACTAGGGTTTTTAAAAATTTTAGCAACAATAAAAAAATTCTAAGAGAATTAGGAGCTGTTGGCTAAGGAAGGATGGAGAGGTAGAGTAGTGGCGCAAACTCACTTTGGGTGGTGTATTGTCATCGATCCAAAGGTAAATTCTTCGCATTAAATGACTTCTATTAATTTTAATCTTAAACCGGAAGGTAGTTTGGTGTCCTACACTAAATTTTGAGGTAACATAAAGTTTATTAGCACATTTTATGTAGATAACCAATAAAAGAAAGATTCACCACACCACGATCGTCGTTCGTTCCAAAATCCAGGGAAAATAAAAGTAGTTTATTACACTAAATTCCCATATTTAAAATAATGTAGTGATTTGATTTTTTGACTGAATGAATATTATGGTATTGTGTAGAGATTAGTTATTTTAAGAATATTTGAGAATGAAGATGTTGAAAATTTTGGAAAGCATTATGTATATGATGGTGTAGTGTGATAAGTTTGAAATTTAGTGAAACAAGTAGCGATTGAGGTTTCCTAGATGTCTCAGGTGTCAAGAGGAAGAAGATTAGTTTTTTCTTGGGGTGGGTACCAGGTTGGGTTTACAAATTATTAGGCCTCGATTTGAAAGCTCTAGCAATTTGGGTCAGACCAAGCCCAGTAAGCCTCTAGGTTTGATTTTTTTAATAGAAAAAGGTAGTTGTAATAGAAACTTAAATACTGATTGGCCATACCTTAAATGGTCTATGAAGGAAAAGTTGGGCCAACTAAAAGAAAAAAAGGGAAATAAGAATAAAATGAGGTGTTACACATATTAAAATAAATTAAAACAAAAATAAATCAAAAGAATTAAAAATATTACCAAATGGGCTTAGCCTTAGTGGGCTTCTAGTTTTGTTGGAAGGGTATTCAGTTCTGATGATTAAGATGGGTTAGGGAGGAATATTTTATTGGACTTCTAGCCTAGAAAATAGATAAAGTAGGTTGAAGCTAATAGTTATTTGCATCCAAAGAAACATCCAAATAGATCACCTACTCATATTGTGAATGAATAGTAACAGGTTGTGTAAACAAAAATAAATATCAAGGACCAAAAGTTTGAGAATTAGTTAAGTTAATTTAAGAAAGCTTTTATTAAATTCCTAAAATGTAAGTATTATTTATATGGTAGTATTGATAGCAATAAAAGCTATGATATTATAAAAAAATAATAAAATAATGAAAGTGCATTAAGAATTAGTGATTGAGACGCAATAATAAAGTCGTTACGTCGTTGTAGAATGTGTATAAATAATTTAAGATTAATAGTGAATATTATCATGAGAAAATGTTGAATTGTTGGATGAGTATAAATTAGGGAGTGAATAAATAAATTCATGAAGTAAATAATTGAGTGTAATTATGTGATCAACCTTTTTAGATATCCTTTACAACTTCAATTATTTTTAGAGAGAATGAGTCTGATTATTTGGAATGAATAAATTAGACATTTAAAAATAAAGAAATAGGTCTCTTATGAGAATTAAATGAAATTACTAAAGTAAGGAGTTTAAAATTATAATTTATAATAAACTACCTTAGAGAATACATAAGGTAAGCAATAAGGATTTCTTATCGGGGTGATGTAAGTAAATGTCCAGTTCCAAATCGGTATTGAATGATCTGAACTCTATCTTATGGACTGCTTATTACTCCGTAACTATGACTGTAACTATGATTGTGTCCTTGGGGGACAATGTGAATTGTAACTATGACTATAACTATGACTATGCCCTTAGGAGACGACGTGAAATCATAACTATGACCGTAACTATGACTTGTGAAATCTATGATTTGGTCCATGTTGATAGTGCGAATAATCATCTCCTTTTATAACAGTGACTGAATGATATTATGTGATATGATAATGAGTCTATGAGCATATGTGATTGGTTATGTTGGTGAATAATAAAAATATGTTGTTATATGATTGTGTACATGAGATAAGATATTCTACGTGCTTAAGGAAAGATATTATATATGTTGAATATATGCTTAAGAAAAGGTATTTATATGTGTGATACGTGTTTAAAGAAGGGTATTTTATGTGTGGATATATGTAATTAATACAAATACAATATTGTGGTTGTGAGATTGAGAATAAAGTAAAATTAATTTACAAGAATGTAGTTACGTTTTAATGGATACCTAATGGATGATTTGAAATATATGGGAAGAAAAGATATTTTATATGTGGATATGTGCAATAAAGTTATTATAATGCTATGCAATTGAGATTGAGAAACGATGGATATCTTTTGAATGAAATGATGTATATGAAAGTGAAAAACATATGATTAGTAAGATCAATGTAATTGTAGTAGGATGTGGAAATCAGATTGTTGTGAAGGGCGTGGTAAGCTAGAGGTAAAGGTAATGGTTTAGATCAATATATTATCTCTAACCTTTGGATTTGAGTCTTAAACGATTCTTACTAAGCAAGTGGTGGCGCACCCCTTTTTTATAAATTTCAGAATAGGGTGTGCAGGACCAAGCTAAAGAACCTTCAGAATAAGGAGATCTTACTTAAAAGGAATAAATGATGGAGAGGCACTTGTTTTTTTATGAATTTGATCTTTCAGATTTTTAAAGCATCATTTGATCTCTAAGCTTTCAATTATAGTAGGAAAAAATTTTAAATACCCTGTAATATGTTATAGTTAAAGCATATTGGAATTAGTTGTGAGAATGACAATCCCTATAGAAAAATGTGAATGTTATTATGTACTTCGATATGCATGAATGAAAAGTAATAGCCATATTATTTATGAAATTTTGGGTTGTTACAGTTGGTATCAGAGCCTAAGTTCCTCAGAATATTCGGAAGACTAACCATAAAAATTGTCATCTTGTGATTGTAAGAAATAAGAAATGAGGCGAGGAAGGCCCCCACTATATAGATTGTCTTTTACAATCTAATGGAGAGATTCATTAATAGCCAACAGGAAAGAGTTGATGTAAGGGATCCTTTAGTGCCTCTTAGGGGTTATGCACCTAACCCTCCACCACCTCCACCTCCACTCCAACAGAATCCGATTCCTCCCCAGTGTGACTTGCTATGACCTGAGATGGATCTAAGTTACATCAAGAAGTACAAAAGGCCAAATCCTATTAACTTTATATGTGAATCAACAATGGAGGAGGTAAGAGATTGGCTAAAAGAGACTGAGAAGGCATTTGAGGTATTGGAAGTCGCTCTAGCACAAAAGGTTGTTCTTGTCTCCTATATGCTTGTGGTAGAAGCTCAGCATTAATGGGAGCTAAAATAGACCATTTTCTCTACTCCAATCAATTGGGAGGATTTTGTGGTAGCATGTAAAGCAGAATATATCCTGGAGCACATACACCCCAAAGAGAGTTGGAATTTATGCAATTTAGACAGGAGAATCATCAGTCACAGAATATACTCGCAAGTTCATAGAGCTGGGTCATTACACTCTGGGGGTTATGAGTGATGAGGGAAAGAGGGCTAAAATATTTTAGTGGGGTTTACGTACAGATATCAAACGTCAGTTGTATGTACTAGAACTTTGTACCTACAAGGAAGTGTTAACTAAAGCACAGTTGATTGGGAGTGAACTCTAGAGCTTCACATTAGTTGCAAGTAGTTCCATACCCTTAGTCCCACACTGTAGATCCACACCTGCAATATCATATCAATAGAGTAAAAGACTTAGGACTACACCATCAATAACACCCTAGAATTTGAATATGGGACAAGATCAGAATTGTCAACATTGTGGTAAGCATATGGGGACTAGACCTTGTTATCATCTTAACAATGCATGCCACAAGTGCAGTAGTACCCAACATATGGTTCGTAACTGCCCAAAGCTGTCACGACAAGCTAGATATATGGTTCTCGACTGCATATTTGCTATTTCCACATAAGAGGCCAAGGCAGCACCAGGGGTCATCCAAGGTATGTTTTCTATCTCTAAACATCCTACTATGGTTTTAATAGATTCTGGATCCATGCATTCATTCATATCACCCACATTTGCATCACGTATAAATGTCAATCCACCTGCACTGCATTATTAGTTAGCCATATCAACCCCGATACATGGGGTGCTATATATTGATGTGACATATAAGAACTGCATTGTAGAGATTGCTGGTAAGAAATTAACAGTAGACCTAATATTGTTAGATTTTGAGGATTTTTATGTAATTTTGGGAATGGACTTGTTAGGTGCCTATTATGTTATGATGGACTGTCACTAGAAAAGACTTATATTCTATATCCCTAATGAAGAGCCATTTTTTATTAATCTTCTCGTTATTTTAATCCATATATGTGGAAATAAACATCAATTAAATTAAATTTTACTTAAAAAAAACTGACTTGAGATCTTTTTTTGGGAATAGGCAAAATAACATAAGGGATTAATTTATCGAACATCTCTATAGCTTGAGAATTCCCAAATATTTTTCCTAAAGACCTACAAGGGTTGTTTGTAGATCGAGATGTTAAATTCGCGATTGACCTCCAACTAAAAACCTGTCCAATCTTAGTAGCCCCTTATCGAATGAGTCATTTTGAAATGAAAGAATTGGGAAAGCAAATTCAAGAATTGTTAGATAAGAGCTTCATCTGACATAGTGTATCACCTTGGGGTGCTGGGATCACCTTTGGAAAAATGAGAGTTGGAACAATGAGGTTGTGTATTGATTACAGGGAGCAGAATAAGGTTATAATGAAAAATAAATATCCCATTCCTAGAATCGATGATCTCTTTGATCAGTTTCAAGGTGCTAAGGTGTCTTAAAAAATTGACTTGCGTTCGGGATATCATCAATTGAAGGTCAAAGTTGAAGATATTTCAAAGATAGCTTTTTGAACAAGATATGGACATTTTGAATTTATGGTCATGCGTTTGGACTAACCAATGCACCTGTAATTTTCATGGATTTGATGAATAAAATCTTCAGACTATTTTTAGATCAGATTGTTATAATCTTCATTGATGATATTCTAATATACTCCAAGAGCTGGGAAGAGCATGATCAACATTTGACACAAGCCTTGCAGGTTCTTAGAGAGAAAAAATTGTATGTTAAGCTAAGTAAGTGCGAGTTTTGGATAGATGGGGTCACATTTTTTAGACATGTAATATCAGTTAATGAAGTATCAGTAGATCTATGTAAGATTGAAATGGTGCCGAATTAGGAACAACAACCTACTACAGTCAAGGAAGTTAGAGGATTCTTAAGACTAGCTAGATATTACCACAGGTCTATGAAAGGGTTCTCAAAAATTGTAGCTCCTCTATCACGACTCACGAAGAAGGATGTCAAGTTTGAATGGGATGAAGCATATGAGAGGGGCTTTACAGAGCTTGAGAAACTATTGAATACCACACTTGTATTGACTTTACCGAATAGGACTGGGGGATACATAGTGTACAGTGAAGCTTCATATCAAGGATTGGATTGTGTGCTAATGCAGCATAGACAAGTTATAGCCTACAGATCCAGACAATTGAAAACTCATGAACGAAACTATTCCACCCATGACTTGGAGCTTGTTGCTATCATCACCGCCTTGAAGATTTGACGTCGTTATTTATATGGGGAGACTTTTGAGATGTATACTGATTATAAAAGTTTGAAGTACATCGTTACCTAGAGAGATCTCAACATGCACTAGAGGTGTTAGATGGAGCTCCTAAAGGATTATGATTGCAAGATATTGTACCACCCAGGTAAGGGTAATGTAGTGGTTGATGCCCTTAATAGAAAAAATACATCCATGTTAGCTCATATAATGATTTCAAAGTGGCAAATGGCAAAAGCCATGTAGGGTTTACAATTCCAAGACAAAAAAAGTATTACATATATAGAAAAATTGATAATCTAACCTAAGTTAATTCAAAGAATTAAAGAGGCTCAGTTGACCGATTCAACTCTAGTAGCCATCAGAAAGGACACATAACAAGGTTTAAAGCTAGAATTTAGAGTCTTAAATGATGGTTTGCTCAGGTTCCAAGACAAGTTTTTTATTCCTAATGTTGAAGAACTAAAGAGAGATATTTTAGGTGATGCTCACAATTCTAAGTTCACTATTCACTCGGGTAACATAAAGATTTATCAAAGCTTGAGTCCTTAGTTTTGGTGGAGTGGTATGAAGAATGATATAGCTACTTTTGTCTCAAAATGTCTCACCTGTCAGCAAGTTAAGGCAAAACACTAGAGACCAAGTGGATTATTATAACCACTATCAATACCAGAATGGAAATGGTAAAATATTACAATGGACTTTGTGATGGGTTTGCCCAGGGCCCGTGTTGGTCACGACACTATTTGGGTGATTGTGGACTGACTTACTAAATCAACACATTTCTTAGCTATAAAGATGATAGATCCCTTAGATAAGTTGGCCAGGACATACATCAAAGAGAGTTAGATTGCATTAGATTTCGGTGTTAGTAATATCAGACATAGATCCCAAGTTCACTTATAGGTTTTAGGAAAGCTTTTAGCAAGCAATGGAAACCCAGCTATCCTTTAGTACATCGTTTCATCCTCAGACTGAAGGCCAATATGAGCGAACCATTCATACACTTAAGGATTTGCTCAGAGCATGTGTTTTTTATATTGGAGATCATTGGGACGATCACTTGTAACTAATAGAATTTTCTTACAATAACAGTTATCATGCTAGCATTGACATGACACCTTATAAAGCATTGTATGGTCAACCTTATAGGTCCCCGATCTATTGGGAAGAAGTAGGGGAGAGAAAATTAATTGGTCCTAATTTCATGGACGAGACTATGGAAAATATTGTCAAAATCAAGAATATCCAAATACCTCAGAGTAGAGAAAAGAGTTCTGCAAACATTTGAAGAAGGGACCTGGACTTTGAAGTAGGTAGTCATGTATTCCTTAGGGTTACTCCTCTAAAGGGTTTTACCAGATTTGAAAAGAGATGAAAGTTAAATCCCCACTTCATCGGACCTTATAAAATTTTGCAAAGATTTAGAGCATTTGCTTACAAGTTAGCATTGCCACCGGAATTATCTCGAGTTCACAATGTCTTTCATGTATCAGTGTTATGCAAGTATAACCCTGATCCTTCACATGTTCTATCCTACAAGCCTCACTCACTTCAATAAGACTTATCTTATGAGGAGGTGCTCATTTGTATTATAGAGCCTCAAGAGAGAATGCTTCACAGAAGAACTATTTCCTTTGTCAAGGTATATGGCAGAATTACTCATAGTTCGAAGCTACTTGGGAGCTAGAATCAGATTTTAAAGCCATGTATCCTAAGTTGTTTGGTGTACTATAGAAATTTGGAGGACCAAATTTTTGTAAAGGAGGCAGAATTATAATGACCAAAAAAAATTATTAAATAAATAAATTTGAATTTTGGAAAGTTGCTGATAAATTTAAAGTTATATAATCAACGACCATGGTCTATTCCTCAAATTTTGACGATTTGAATTTAATTAGAGAGGCTATAAATATAACAAAGGTTTCTCAAAATTATGCAACAAAAAAAAACCCTAAGAGACTTAAGAGTTGACTGCCAAGGAAGGAAGGAAATGGGAGGGGGGGTAGTCGCACAAGCTCACTTTGGGCGGCGTATCGACATCGATCTAAAGGTAAATTCTTTGCCTTAGAAATGACTTCTATTAATTTTAATCTTAAACTCAAAGGTAGTTCGGTGTCCTAGGCTAAATGCGGAGGTAACATAAAGTTTGTCAACTCATTTTGTGCAAATAATCGATAAAAGAAAGATTCATTGCACCACTATCATCGTTCATCCCAAAATCTTGGGAAAAGTAAGAGTAGTTTATTAATTTTAATCCATAAATTTGAAATATTGTAGTGATTTGATTTTTTGATTGAACAAATATTATGGTATTGTGTAGAGATTAGTTATTTTAAGAACATTTGAGAATGAAGATATTGAAAAAATTTGAAAGCATTATATATATGACGATGTAGTGTGATAAGTTTGAAATCTGGTGAAACAAGGAGCGATTGAGGTTTCTTGGATGCCCCAGGTGTCGAGAGGAAAAAGATGAGTTTTTTTTGGGGCGGGTAGCAGGTTGGGTTTATAACTCAATAGGCCCGGATGTGAAAGCTCCAGCAATTTAGGTCAGACTAAACCCAGTAAGCCTTTGGGTTTGATTTTTTTTTTTTTAAAAAGGTAGTTGTAATAGAAACTTAAATACTAATTAGGTATACCTTAAATAGGCTAGGAAAGAAGAGTTGGGCAAACTAGAAGAAAAAGAAGGGAAATAAGAATGAAATGAGGTGTTACACATATTAAAATAAATTAAAATAGAAATAAATCAGAAGAATTAAAAATATTACCAAATGGGCTAAGTTTTAGTGGGCTTCTGGTTTAGTTGGAATGATATTCAGCTTTGATGATTAAGATGGATTGGGAAGGAATATTTTATTGGACTTGTAGCCTAGAAAATAGATAAAGCAAGTTGACGCTAATAATTATTTACATCCAAAGAAACATCAAAACAGATTACCTACTTATATTGTGAATAAATAGTAATGGGTTGTGTAAACAAAAATAAATATGAACAATAATGGGTTGTGTAAAGAAAAATAAATATCAGGGACCAAAAGTCTAGAGAGTTAGTTAAGTTCATTTAAGAAAGCTTTTATTAAATTCTTGAAATGGTAAGTATTATTTATATGGTAGTATTGATAGCAAGAAAAGCTATGACAATATTAAAAAAATAAAAAATAATAAAATAAAGAAAGTGAATTAAGAATTAGTGATTAAGAAGCAATAATAAAGTATTTAACTCATTATATAATCGGTATAAATAATTTAAGATTAACAGCGAATATTATCATGAGGAAATGTCGAAGTGCTGTACGAGTATAAATTAGGAAATGAATAAATAATTTCATGAAGTAAATAATTAAGTGTAATTATGTGATCAACTTTTTTGGATATCTTTGACAACTTAAATTATCTTGAGAGAGAATGAGTTTGATGATTTGGAATGAATAAAATAGACATTTGGAAATAAAGAAATAGGTCTCTTACGAGAATTAAATAAAATTACTAAAGTAAGGAGTTTAAAATTATATTTTATAATAAACCGTCTTAGAGAATACACAAGGTAAATAGTAAGGATTTCTTTTCGGGGTGATGTTAGTAAATATGCAATTACGGATTGGTATGGAATGATCATAAAGTCTATCTCATGGATTTTTTATTGCTCCGTAACTATGATTGTAACTATTATTGTGTCCCTGGGGAATGATGTGAACTGTAACTATGACTGTTTCCCCAAAGGACGATGTGAAATCGTAACTATGACTTGTGGAAGCTCTGATTTGGTCCATGTTGATAGTGCGAATTAGAATTTCCTTCCGTGATTGTAACTGAACGATATTATGTGATATGATAATGAGTCTATGTGCATATGTTATTGATTATTTTTGGGAATAATGAAAATATGTTGTTATGTGAATATCTACATGAGATAGGATATTCTATGTGCTTAAGGAAATATGTTATATGTGTGAATATGTGTTAAAGAAAAGATATTTATATGTGTGATATGTGTTTTAGAAATGATTTTTTATGTGTTGATATATGTAATTAATGTGAATACGATATTAGGTTTGTAAGATGCTTAATAGTTGATACCTTATGGATGGTTTGAAATATATGGGAAGGAAATATACTTTATATGTAGATATGTACAATCAAAGTGATTATAACGTTGTGCAATTAAGATTGAGAAATTATAGATATCCTTTGAATGAGATAATGTATATATAAGTGAAAAACATATGATTAGTAAGATCAATGTAACTGTAATAGGATGTGGAAATCAGATGAATGTGAAGGGTGTGGTAAGCTAGAGGTAAAGGTAATGGTTCAAATCAGTATATTATCTGTGATCTCTGAATTGGAGTCTTAAACTTTTCTTACTGAGCAAGTGATGGCTCACCCCTTTTTTTTATAAGTTTTAGAATAGTGAGTGCAGGACCAAGCCGAAGAACCATTAGAACAAGGAGATCTTGCTTAAAAGTGTCATTTGTTTTTTTTTTTATGAATTTGATCTTTCGAATTTTTAAAGTGTCATTTGATCTCTTAGCTTTCAAGTATAGTAGGAAAAAGTTTTAAATAACCTATAATATGTTCAATTGAAGCATGTTGGAATTAGTTGTGAGAATGACAATTTTATAGAAAAATATGAATGTTATTACTTACTTCGATATGCATGAATGAAAAATAACAACCATATTACTTATGAAATTTTGGGTTGTTACAATTAATGAAAATAAATATCTTTTAACATCATACATCGTCTAATATAAAAAATATAAGTCTATAATGAAAACATTTTAAATTGTAAAGTAAAGGTTTATATGGTCACAACATTTAGCACCTTTTGAGCCCTTTAAATTATTATATACTCGTATAAACTTTACTTTGTAATATTAACTTAACTTATTATTGATCTTCTAAGTTTAATTGATGTGATACATCTGTAAGTTTTTTGAGTTAGCTTTAACTTATACAAACCTTATACGAAATTTTAAAAGATAATTATATATAAAAGAAATTATTCCAAAACATGGTCTATTAGAGCTTAAAAATGAAAAATTCATCATCCTTGGAAGCTTTTTTATTCAAATAATCAATTTATTCTCTCTTCCTCTTAGCTCACAGTCAACATTTTTTTTGCTCACATTATATTGTCTTTTCATTTTCACCTTAATTTTTAGCCTTAAAACTAATTTTTAGCCTCACTTTTTTACTTACATTATGTATAAATGGATGTATATAAATATATATATATAAGATGGAATTATCAATTAATATTAACTAGATGGGATTGGTTGCATAGAGATGCAATTAGCAATTCAATGTGTATTATTCCAAAACATTAAGTCTTATGAAAAAATAAACTGATACTAAGATACTGATTACTTTTATAACTTTGTGAGTTAGTTTACTTGTTTGAGTATCTATCATTTATCACATGACTTTTATAGGTAGAAGGAATACCTACAAGATCTCCTATTTGTATAGAAGTAAAAAATTATTAAATTTTTCATTTGTCCCATGATTTTTATGGGCAGAAGGAATACTTACAAGATCTCCCGAGGCTCATTGGTGAAAAATAGTAGTTCCATTGGGGCAAGTTCATTACCTGTAATAGGTGTAAAAAGGACCGATACTTCTGCCCTCGTACTATTAGGGATTACAGACTTTACCATGATGCTTTGGCTAATAAAATGTGGAGGTGCCCCGACTGGCCCCATGAGAGGTAAATCTTTATCATTATTTTGGTTGTATATGTATATATTTATGTGCAAATCCTCTACATGTTATGCAGAGTAATGTCTATATATGTGTTTTTAAAAGATAAACTGTGATTGTGATGAAGAAAGGGCCAGTTGTAAAATTTGCAAAGGATGTACAAGAGATTGAAAATGCAAAATGCACTTATTGTGTCTACTTTAGCTACTATAAGTGTCACTTTAGAGACTGTCAGTGTCGCACCTGCATTTATTATATGCAGAATGCACAACCCTCATCTCCCATAATCGTCACTTTGGCATAATGATTACATAGATTGGAAGTTTTATCTTTCAGACGTTATGTTGACTATAATTACAATCCAGACTGCATGATCATGTTTTGTTATTAACAGCTTGAGATTGATCACCACTTTTAATTAGAATCTAGATGCACATGCCATCTTCCACCGTGTAGTATACAAATCCTTATAGTGTTGGCGATAGCATCTGCAAAGGCTCTGGGGGTAGAGGTGGTGGACAACAAGGTTGTCTACTACTCGTCGTTTGTTTAGGTTCTGTTGTGGCCATGCATTGGATGCTCTTATCAAAAGTGCTTGTTGTTGTATGATGGGTGATGATTAGACGTGAAAATTTGTATTTGAAATTTTGGATTTGGAGAAGAGAAAGAAAACTCTTTGGAATTAATTAAATGAGAACTAAAGGATAGTAAAGGATCTCTTTTTCTATTTCAAAAATTCTTTAAAAGTAATGCTACATATTATTTAAGTAGGCGTATTTATATTTATAAAATATATACATATAAAGTATATTTAAAAGAAGTGTGAGATATTCTTGAATTTATTTTTTGATTTATCATACCTATTATTTACAAATTTTTTACTAAAATCATTAAATGAAATAAAGAATCTGATTTAATATAAACTAGTGATATGCTATTGACTTTCTTTTAAATATGTGCATATATTATTTCCTTAAAAATAATAGTTTAATAAAGAATTTGATATTTTTTCTGATACTCTAAATTCTTGAGTTTTAGAAAAATGAGATCATTAATTTTTTTAAGAGATAAATATAAAATTATTAAATAAATTTGTAGTAAACAACTACCAAAAAATGGTACATTGTCAAAGATCATCTCAGCCTAAAAAATTAGTAAATCCTATATAAATGGTAAAACAAATAGAAGAAATGACTGTAAATTCTTAACTATCACTAAAAATTATCTCTGTTATATAGTATGTTATCACTCTTTAAAAAGAAATCTTTCTTTTAATGGGACAACTACTATTGAAGTAATATATCTCATTAGTATTGGATTCATTTATCATAGTTCGTTAAAAAAAATAGTAAATGGACAATTATATATTAAATTTAAATCAATAGATGATCAATATTGTTAGGAGTCTCATAAACAGATATTCGAGCTTGTCAAACTTGTAATAATAATAGCATTATGATAAACTTTAAGAGCATTTTTCTTAGAAGTTACAAAAACCAAACTCCCAAGTTGATTGTTTTCCTTATAAAAAACTTCACCAGCTCTATTTTATTCTCATCAAACTTGTAACCTGATATCATGTTAAACTTAATCTTGTATGGATTAGGAACAGACATATCAAGTTCATTCTTCTAATGAAGCTCCTAGTGAGAGGTGTGAAGGAAATTGAAGCCATTTAACTGCTATAATAATTTTAAATTTATCCATATAGTTAGTAATTTATCATAAAGAAAATTATCCAAGCAAAACACATCTACAATAGAAAAAGGTGTGGTATAGATGGCACAAGGGAAGCCTTACCAAGTGGAAACAAGTGCAACATGGTATTGAGTTCCATAAGATTTTGCTAGTATAGATCATCTCTAAAGTTTTTTCCTTTAAACCTTAGGACCTAAGATTTAGACTATAGAAAATATTAACATTGAACATCTAAATTTTGTATTTTTGCCTGAAGATTAAGAAGAATGAAAAGAAACTTGTTTTTTTTTTTCTTCGAATGAATTGAGATTACATGCTTACCTTTGAGCTTAATCTATAATAAATAACTTGAGAGGTTGTGTAGACTTTGGAAAACAAACTTTTCGCTATACTTCTTTGTTGCATCAGTCAAGAAGACTGAGTTTAATTAAAGAATGATTGAATTGTGATGGGAGGATAAATGACATACGGTTGAGTATTTCATATAGGCCGTGAAAATGTAGTTTTTATTACACTATAACTTATAAAATCTTTGAACTTAATGAAGAATCTATGACTATTTGTAAAGTGGTTTCATTTTTTGAAATTTTGAACTTAAATGAAGATTCCATCACTATTTGAGATGCGATTTTATTATATTATGTGATATCTTAATATATATAAAATAATTAAAAACATTGATTTTATTAATTTTATGGTTGCCAACTGTATTAAAATTAACTTCTGAATTTTAATCCATGCGCTAAAGAACTTATTTTTCATTTAGAAGTTAAAACAAGCAATTCTATTGAGATAATGATAGAAGTTTATCACCACGCATAAGATAAAAAGCCACGTTACACCAAAATGTTGAATGTACTTTACAATAATGTGATTAGTTATTTTAATATAATATCTCTACTTTAAATTATGTATTTATATACCAATATATAAAGATTGGTTAGTATTTAACCTTAAAAACATGATCTAATTGTTAATAAAAATTGTAAAATACCCTTTAACATCATTTTCATAGTATAGTGTAATATAAAAATATAAGTCGATAATGATAACAATATAAAATACATAGAGAAGGTAACAATGGAATCTGGATGCACGTGCCATCTTCCACCGAGTAGTTACAAATCCCTACAGCTCTAGTAGCAACATCTGCAGAGGCTCTGGGCGTGGAGGTGGTGGACGATAAGATGCTCTAACAAGTCGCCATTTGTTCAGGTTCTATGGTGACCATGCATTGGAAGCTCTTATCAAAACTGCTTGTTGTTGTATGATGGGTGATGATTTGACTTGAAAATTTGTGTTTGGAATTTGGGTTTTAGAGAAAAAAAAGAAAACTCTTTGAAATTAATGACAAGAACAAAAGGACAATAAAGGATATATATGTATATACTTTGTCTATATCAAAAATTCTATAATAATAATGCTACATATTGTTTAAGTAAGCATGTTTTTATTTGTAAAATATGTACATATCAAATATATTTAAAAAAAGTGTGAGGTATCCTTGAATTTATTTTTTAATTTATCATAATCCTATTATTTAAGAGAATTTTACTTAAATCCCTAAATGAAATAAAGAATAAGATTTAGTAGAAACTAATGATATGCTATTGGCTTTCTTTTAAATACGTGCAGGTATTATTTCCTGAAAAATAATGGTTTATTAAAGAATTGGATGTTTTTCCTAATACTCAAAATCCTTGGGTTCTAGAAAAATGAGATACTTAAATTTTTTTTTAGAGATAAAATATAAAATTATTAAATAGATTAGTAGTAAGCCACCATCAAAGAATGGTGCATGGTCAAAGATTCTCATAGCTTAAAAGATTTATATTGTAACGGCCCCGGAAATATTAAAATGAAATGAGTATTTAAATAATATCAAATGCGGAAGCGAGATCAAAATTTCAGTTAACATCCCTTACACGAAAAAACCAAAAACGTACTTAAAATATAAAAGATTAAACTAACTAAGAGAGAAACTCGAAAATAAAACTATGAGTATGACTACAGAGTCTCTAGGCATCCCCTTCGTCGTCCTCCTGCGGAACGGGCTCGGGAACCATGTCTTCCTGATCTGAAATGGTTAAATAAGGAGTGAGCTACACTAGCCCAGTAAGAACATCACGATATCTCACCGTCACGGAGGTAAAGGTAGGTAGAAAAACACAAAAGACCAATGGAGCATAATTTACAACAAACTCGTTTATTAACATGAAAACCTTTACCCTCCACTTACCTCGGTGGAATTTATGAAAACAATATAAGAAAAACAATAACATTATCATAATCATTGAATAATATAAGCTGTAAAACATAACACTTATCACGCCCCTTAAAATTTCAATCATTGTACAACATATCTTTTTCTCATTTACCAGCCTACTAGTATCCGTGGGGGTCCATAGGGGTTCCGCTACCCGTTAACCTTTAACATTTATAATCAGTTTCCAGGGCCGTCCCCATACCCCGTCCGGTATGGGCGCCAAAACCATGAACCTCAATACCCCGTCCGGTATGAGGGTGAAACGGGCCGTCCCCATACCCCGTCCGGTATGGGCGCCAAAATCATAAACCTCAATACCCCGTCCGGTATGAGGGTGAAACGGGCCGTCCCCATACCCCGTCCGGTATGGGCGCCAAAACCATAAGATCTCCATACCCCGTCCGGCATGTGAGACCACAATCCCGGTAGGGTTCCCTACGGACCTGGTCCGTCCACCATCTCCCAGGATATCTAGTCAGGCTGACCCCCATAATACAATTATCAGTCTACACAATCTTTCATTTTCCTTTTCCTCAGTCAGCATCATCAATTCACATACAAACAAGCAAAACAGTAATTCATGCCGAACAGACAACATACAGTATCAGTTTTTCAGTCATTCAACCCATGATTAATAAAAACGTAGTATATGCACACAAATCTGTAAAATTAACACATCAAACCTCATTTTGCATTTAAAGCTGTAAACAGGCCAAATAACAGTAAATCACCAATCACACTAGACTCGGGCTCCATTAGCCACCTTAAGCAATTTCACACATTCGTTAATTCAAGAAATACCGTTTTATCATTTTGAACTTTAATACCGTGATAGGAAATAGAGTGAGGGGTCCTTACTTGTTTTCGGGATCCGAATACGATTCACAGTGCGCCTGCAGGCCGTCCCTAATTTTCCTTGAATTTTTCCCGGGGAACTGAAACACACTAACAGTACCTGCACGTGTTCCAAAAAAAAACCCAAATTAGGCACAGGGCCTCTTTCGGCCCAAATCGTAACTCCGGCACGGCGGCTCCGCCGTGCTCCGGCGACGGCGCCGCCGCTGGCGGCGGCGAGTCGCCTCGGGTTGGCTGTTTTCGGCCGTTTTCGGCCGAATTCGGCCACACTCGCATTGGTCCTTGTCAGAAAACAACCCTAGGGCCCTCGGGGGGCCAAAAAATCACGGAAAAACAGAGCTTACCGGCGGTGGCGCTCTCGGGTACGGCGGCTCTCCGGCGAGGTTCGTGTTTTGGTGATTCGGCTTCGGTCAACCTGTAGAGAAAAGAATGGTGATCACGGTGATATAAAAATTGCATCGAACGGAGGCCGGGAAGGACCTCGTCGGAGGCAAAAACCGAGAGGGGGCGCGGCGGTGCCGCTGGGTTTCGGCCGCGTATTCCGGCCGTTTGGACAGGATTTCGGCCTCGATTTGGCCATAGGAGGAATCAGCGGGGAAAAACGAGTCGGGGTATGAAATTTACCTCGATCGGCGGTCGGAAATTTCCCCGGTGCGGCGGCGGGTGGCGGCGGTCGGCCTCTGGTTCGTCTTCTCCAGCGAGCGGCGGGCGGCTAGGGTTTGTGGTCTGGTGTGGGGGTTCTATTTATAACCCCTTGCCTTTTGATCACAGCCGTTCATTTCGTTTTAATCTGGGCCGTTCGTTTTTGATTGAATTATGGCCGTCCGTGCGATTGAATCTGGACCGTCCGATCGCGCGATTGATCTGGGCCGTCGGATCGCACCCACGCGGATCGCCAACGTGGCTCCTTTCGGAGTGACACGGTCTTGCCACGTGGCAGGCCCCGGTTGGCCGGGACTGCTGACCGGGCCTGCTGACGTGGCTGCTGACGTGGCCCCCCTTTTTTTATTTTTATTTTTTATTTTTTTTATTTTTTTTATTTTTTATTTTTTTTTTTCCTCCTTTCCGGGTGCTACATATATATCCTATATAAATGGTAAAACAAGTAGAAGAAATTTTCTCAAACTTCTATTGAAGTGACTATATAGTCTTTACTATCACTAAAAACTATCTTTGTTATATATCTTATCACTCTTTAAAAAAATCTTTCTTTTAATAGGATGACTAATATTAAAGTAATATATCTCATTAGTAATTCAATCTAATATGCTTAAACTAAGCGTATTAGATTTATTTATCATAATTTGTTAAAAAAATAGTAAACTAACAATTATATGTCAAATTTAAATCAATAGATGATTAGTATTGCTGAAAGGCTCATAAACAGATATCCGAACATGTTTTGATGCTCTCGAGGAATAGAAAAACTTGCAATAATAATATGCAACAATATAAGCAATTTTAAAAGCATTTTTTTTAGGAGTTACAAGAACCAAATTTTCAAGTTGGTTGTTTTCCTTAGAAAAAAACTTCACTAGCTCTATTTCATGTTCATCATAGTTGTAATATGATATTTTGTTAGACTTAATCTTGTTTGGATTAGGAACAAACATATAAAGTTTGTTTTTCTAGTGAAACTCCTAGTAAGACGTGTGAAGGAAATTAAAGTCATTCAGCAGCAGTAATAATTTTAATTTTATCTATATAGTTAGTAATTTATCATAAAGAAAATCATCAAAGAAAAACACATCTACAATGGAAAATGATGTTGGTATGGATGGCAAAAGTGAAGCCTTATCGAGTGGAAATAAGTGCAACATAGTCTTGGGTCCCATAAGATTTTGCTGGTGCAGATCTTCTCCAAAGCTACGTTCTTTAAAACTTATAACCTAAGATTAAGACTGCAGAAAATATTAACATCGAATATCTAGAATTTTTATTTTTGCCTGAAGATTAAGAAGAATGGAAATAAACTTGTTTGTTTTTTCTTTCTTCGAATGAATAGAGGTTAAGTGCGTACCCTTAAGTTTAATCTATATTAAATTACTTGAGCGGTTATGTAGGATTTAGAAAACCAACTTTTTGCTATACTTCTTTTTGCATCAGTTAAGAAGATTGAGTTTAATTAAAGAACAAATTAATTATGATGGGAGGATAAATGACATATGGTTGAGTTTTTTATATAGGCCATGAAAAATGTAAATTTTATTGCATTATAACTTATAAAATCTTTGAACTTAAATGAAGAATCTATGTTTATTTGGAGTGGTTTCATTTTTTGAAATTTTGAACTTTAATGAAGAATCTATCTCTATTTAAGATGCAATTTTATTATATTTATGTGATATCTTACTTAATTTATATAAAATAATTAAAGACATTGATATGATTAATTATGTGGATGTTAACTGTATTAAAATTAACGTTTGAATTTTAATCCATATGCTAAAGAACTTATTCATTATTTATTTTTTTTAAAGTTAAAAAAGAAAATTCTATTAAGATAATGATAGAAGTTTATAACCACGCATAAAGTAAAAAGCCACGTTACACTAAAACGTCGATTGTACGTTACAATAATGTGATTAGTTATTTTAATACAATATCTCTACTTTAAATGATGTATTTATATACCAATATATAAAAATTGATTAGTAGTTAACCTTAGAAACATGATCTAATTGTTAATGAAAATTTTGAAATACCCTTCAATGACCTTCTTAAAGTATAGTGTAATATAAAAACATAAGTTGATAATGATAACAATCTAAAATATATAGAGAAGGTAACCAACTAATTATTGAACAATTATAATGTGAGAAGAGAATAAATGTGTAGGGTTAATTATTTTGTGCTGGATGTGAAAAACATAAGTCTTACTTTATATTATAATTTTTGTAACAGCCTGAAAATCAAACTCTGAATTTTATTTGCGAAATTCAAGAGGAAATTAAAAAAATATATAAAATAATTAAATATAAAAATAATTTATTTGGGAATTAGAACGTTATTTAAAAAATTAAAATAAATTCGAAAAATATTTTAAAATATAGATATTGAAGCTTGTAATTAGTAAAATAAATTAATTTAAAAAAATAATAACTAGAGAATATTGAAATCAATAAAGTAATAAAATTAAATTAGAAAGAAAGTTAGAAAATAAATTAATTAAAAAATATTAAATTTTGTAAATTAATTAAACTAAATATTGTAAAATAAATATAAAAACAAAAAATAAAGAAAAAAATAAATTAGAATTAAAATTTCACAATAATGGAAAGGACTAATCAAATAAGAGAAGGTGCATGTGAGATTGAAACATGGGAAAAAAATTAGGAAATAAGATAGGGGTGGCCATATGACCACCATGCACATGGATGGGAAGATTCCCTCCCACTCCTAGGTTTCCACATCATCTAATTCACCCACCTCATCCTCCTTATCCCTGCCCCCATCATATAAATACCAAACAAAATATATTTCCTCTCTTTCAATCCACCAAATAAAAGAAACAAAAAAGAGAAGAAAAGAAGAATAGGGAGGAGAGGGAGATGAGAGAGGGGAAGAAGAGAAAGAGAGAGCATGGGGACGATTGGCACAGTGAAGGGAAGAAAATAAATTTGAGAGGGGACACTGCAGGTGGCCTAACCACTGTGTGATCGCCTCTCACACGTAAATTCTTCTTTCGAACGTCCAAATGTAATTTTTTTTTCTTCTTCTTTCGTGATTCTCTTCCTAAATAGTTTAGAGTGACATGCATGATATTTAAAATAAATAAATTTAGATTTACTTAATTTTAAATAAAAATTTAAACTTAAATAAAGAGATGGTGAGGGTTCAGTGTAGTAAGAGGGTGATTAAAATTAAGTTATATCCATATATATGTATACATATTTATCTAGGATATATATGGTGTGTATATATGTATATATATTATGAATATAAGGTACACATATAAAAACTATAGTGAATATGTGAAAATATATTTATTTGCATGAATTTGATGTAAAATGTATGAAGGGAAAAAATATATATATATAGATACACTATGTATGTATAATTTCATGCATGTATATATAAATATATAGATATGTACATATAACTATGTACAAATAAATGCATGTATGGATATATATGATTAAAATAATATTTTATATGCATGTATAATCCTCATTTTTAATAAGTATTTATATATGTAAACACTAATGCACAAAGGTATATATATATTTTTAAATAACAATAATAAAATTTATAATTATAGTCATAAAATTTACAATATGATGTAAGTTATAAGATTAGAAAAATATGATAAATGAGTAAATTTAGATCAAAAAATGTGTGTACTATAAATATGTATATAATTATGCATTGTGTATTTGTGTTTAATATAACAATATATGTAGGTATACTTTATACATATAGAAATGGGTTTTAATAAAGATAAGTATGATTAACACAATATATATATGTCATAAATATAAATGATATTGAAGGAAGATTCTTTTTATATAAGTAATGTTATAAGTTTTATAATTATAATTATATAATTGTATCTTATAATATAATTTTTTTTAAAACCAAATATTATGATATATATATATAAATATGTACATAATAAATGAGTATGTATTGTGTGTATATAAATATATAGACATATGTATGTGTGTGTGTGTATATATGGGAGAAGAATAAATAAATTAAAATTTAACTAAGAATTAGGTAATTATGATAGTTAAGAGAGTTGAATTTGATTGAATACGAAATTAAAGAGAATTTAATTTGATTGAATAAATAATTAATAAGAATTAAATTTGATTGGATAAGTAATTGATAAGTAGATTAATTTAGTCATAATCTATAATACTTAGAGGTAAAGGTAATTGAAAATACTAAAAGGAATAAATTTTGGAAATCATTTTGATTTAATAAATATGTAAACAAATTAATAAATTTTGTTTTGAATTGAATAGATGATATAAGAAAATAATTTAAGAAAATAAAAAAAGAATATTTGTAATGATTTCTTTTAGAATTGAATGAATAATAGATAAAATAAATTAAAAAGAAATTGTTAATTAATAAAAGCAAGATTAATATAAAATGATAAGAAAGTATTATTTATGAAATTATGTAATTAATCAAATAGACAAAACAAAGAAATGTTAAATTGAATGATTGCCTTAGTAACTCGAATAGTTGTACAAACAAGGTAGGCATTCAATATGATTGCATGAAACTCTTGGGTTCACCGTTGACCCGAGAAGCTTTAGTTGCTGTGCAGGTTTCTACTAATATTTGGATGGTGTTTGGAACTCAAATCGAAATCCTTTAACTTCAAAGTTTGTAACTATATCTAGTAGTTATCCTGAAGCCATATTCGCATGTTTTCAAAAATATTTTCAAATAAAAACCTAATTAAGTTTTGAGTAAGATTTATAAAATTAAGGGATCGGGATTGATAATCAAGTGGAAGAAATTTGAAAATGGTGATATTGAATATTTTAATTTGTCATTTGCTTGTTGTTTGATTTTTGAATGAATATTGCATGTTTTAAATCTTGTATGATGGTTGATGGCATGATGAGTTGAATAGTCTAAGTAGAATAATAATAATAGTGCATATTCACCAATAAGATCACGAACGCATAAAATAACTCTCACAAATAAAATAACATCAACAAAAAAATAAATATTCTTAAATAAAATTAGGAATTCTAAATAAAACTAATAAAACTAAAAACTAAAAAAAATATAAGCACTAAAACATAAATAATAAAAAATTAATAACTAAATATATTACAATAAACCAAAAAGTATATAATGAAGGGGAGTTAGTGAATATTTCTATAAGGATGAAAAAGAGACAGACTGGAAGAATTAGAATAGTGTGAGATATAGAGTAAGGTTAACTAAGAAAGTGTACAAAGTTTCTAGGGAACATAATTAGTCTGTTAGAAAAAAAATATTAATCTTAACTAGAATAGGAAGAAAAAGAAAACAAAAAAAAAAACTTGGAAGATGTGAAAATTTAGAGTTAACCAGTTTAAGATTGGTATGGCTAAAATTCAATGGTGTGGTGAACCCTATCCTTGGGTGGATGGAAACTCTTCTAGATCTGGTTGAGGTATGTGTTGTGTTCTGGGTCACCTGGCAACGAACTGCTGTGACCATTGTGTGTGTATCCCCTAGTAATAGTGAGAAGTCTAATCCCATAACAGTACCAATTGGATAACAGAGTCACCCGTACAATCTCAAAGAAAACTTTAAAACTTTAATAACTTTAACTTGATGATTGTATTGGGGCAAATTGAGAATCAAGGATACCCGCTGAAGGGTTACAAATGTCTCAATTTGACTAAAAACTTGCAGGAAATTATAGATGTGAATTTTTGAGATAAATATGAATTAGAGGGAAACTGATGGATGACTATGGTTTTGGAACTTGAGATGATGTGATAATAGTGTGCGATATAAAGTGGCTACAAATAGGGAATTAAGAAAGGAAAGAAATTAGGGGGATAATGAGAAAATAATGAAAAAGAGGAATTTTGAGAGATAACTAGCTATAATTGTTTTAACAAAAATTTATGTTGTCATACTTGTATGTTCAACAAATTTATTTATATTCTTCTGAAGACAAAAACTGGTCTTCTAAAGACAAAAATTACAAAATTAAAACATAGTTAGCATAAAATATTCAAGGCTATTTTCATCTATCTTATTTTTCGTAAATCATTTTTCCTTTTGAGCTTCATTGTTCTAATAGCACTCATTATCTTCATACAGAATTCTGAATTCTCATAAAAATTATCTTTTAAAAATAGAAAAAAAAACGTAAAACTATATAAATTGTTAAAGGATTTTTTATATTAAAAAGACCAAAAGATCGAGCTTTTGTTGCTTATAATTCAAAAAAATATATTGTGATGTGATAAACTTATAACATTATCTCAACAAAATTGTTTCTTACTTTTCAAAGTAAATGGCTAATGAGTTCCTCTGCATAAAAATTACATTAAAAAGTAAATTTTATTTGAAATGACTCATTTTGTCCTATAATGGCGGCCATAAAACTAATAAAACTATTATTCATAAGCATTTTATATAAATTAAGTAAACTATCTAATAAGTATAATAAAATCACGTCACAAATAGCCATGGATTTTTTATTTGAGAAATCACATTTTAAATAGCCACAATTCTTTATTTACTTAAAATAGTTTATGATTCTTTGTTTGAGTTAAAAGATTTCATAAGTTATAGTATAAAATAAGACTTATGTTTTTCATAGCCTTAAAATAATCAATCCTACACATTTATTCTCTTCTCACATTATAATTGTTCTTCAATAATTAGTTAGTTCTATTGATTGATGCAAATAGAAAGTATCGTGGAAAGTTGTTTACCTTCTCTATGTATTTTATAATGTTATCGTCATCGACTCATATTTTTATATTACAATATACTTCGAGTACGGTGTTAAAGGATATTTTAAAATTTTAATTGACAATTAGATCAAGTTTTTAAGGTTAATTACTAATAAAACTTTATATATTGGTATACAAATACATTATTTAAACTAGAGATATATTAAAATAACTAATTACATTATTATAAAGTATAATCGGTGTTTTTGTGTAATGTGACTTTTTACCTTATGCATGGTAAGAAACTTCTATTATTATCTCAATAAAATTTTCGTTTTTAACTTTTAAAAGAATAAATGATGAATAAGTTCTTTAGTGCATGAATTAAAATTTAAAAATTAATTTTAATACAGTTGGCGACCGTAGAATTAATTAAATCAATGCTTTTAATTATTATATATATATTACGTAAGATATCACATAAATATAATAAAATCGAATCTCAAATAGTGGTGGATTCTTCATTTAAGTTAAAGATTTCAAAAAATAAAATCACTTTCCAAATATCCAAAGATTATTTATTTAAGTTCAAATATTTTATAAGTTATAGTATAATAAAATCTACATTTTTCACGGCTTATATAAAATACTCAATTGTATGTCATTTATCCTCCCATTACAGTTCAATTGTTCTTCAATTAAATTTAGTCTTCTTGACTGGTGCAGCAATGAAGTATAGCGAAAAGTTAGTTTTCCAAAGCCTACATAACCTCTCAAGTTATATATTATAGATTAAAGTCAAGATACGCACTTAACCTCCATTCATTCAAAGAAAGAAAAAAAATACTTTTCTTTCCATTCTTCTTAATCTTCAGGCACAAATATAAAATCTAAATATTCGATCTTAATATTTTCTATAGTCTAAATATGAGCTCATAAGGTTTAAAAGAGGAAGCTTTGGAGAAGAACTGTACCAACAAAATCTTACGGGACCTAAGACCATGTTGCACTCGTTTCCATTCGGTAAGGCTTCCCTTATGCCATCTATACCAATATCCTTTTCCATTATAGATGTGTTTTTCTTAGATGATTTTCTTTATTATAAATTGCTGATTATATGGATAAAATTCAAATTATTGCTGGAGTTGAAGGGCTTCAATTTGCTTTACACATCTCACTGGGAGCTTCACTAGAAGAACGAACTTGATATGTTCGTTCCTGATCCATACAAGATTAAGTTTAACAAGATATCATGTTACAAGTTTGATGAGCATCAAATAGAGCTAGTGAAGTTATATCTGAGGAAAACAATCAACTTGGGAATTTGGTTCTTGTAACTTTTAAGAAAAATGCTCTCAAAATTGATCATGATGTTGCATATTATAACTGCAAGCTTTTCTATTCCTTGAGAGCATCAAAAGAAGCTTGAATATCTGTTTATGAGCCTTCCAACAATACTGATCATCTGTTGATTTAAATATGACATATAATTATCCATTTATTATTTTTTAACGAATTATGATAATTAATCAAATACATTTAGTTTAATCATATTAGATTGAATTACTAATGAGATAATATTACTACAATATTAGTCGTCACATCGAAAGAAAGATTTTTTTTTAAAAAAGAGTGAAGATGTTATATAACAGAGAGTACCAGTAAAGGAATGTTTCCTCTATTTTTCAGGTTAAATCGATCATCTTTTACTCAACTCCCTCTCTCTCTTCATGAGATTTTGCAACTTGCACAAATTTGATGGTCTCTATTTTCTATAAATAGGGACCCTTTCTTCGATTTCCTCATCACTTCCATTCCATTCTTCTATCTTTCAAGAGTTTAGAGAGAGAGGAAGAAAAAAAAAAGAAAAACAGTGTAGGAAAACTTCGAGGTTTCGGTAATAAATTTAGTATTTCTTTAAACATATTAAGGAGTATTTTTAGAAAAATTAATTATGACGTCTGTGTTTCGTGTTTTGCATATTTCATGTTTAGTAGTTTTAATAAGGTGATTTGTTCTTGATTTCAAGCATGCTATGTGATTTTATAGGCATTTGATGATTTGTATGTAAATTAAATAAAATGAATCTGGTGATATTTGTCTAAAAAATATATATAAAAAAGAAGGGGAATGAGCCTGAATGGTCAGAAAAATATATGTATTTGTATTGACATGTATAACGCATCAAGTGTCTCGGTAGACTTTTTATCTCTAAGGGGTATTTGTTTCCTCCTCCTCCATCTGGTCTAGAAAGATTTGAGAGTACTAGTCCCTGTAGATGACGACATACTCTCTGACGAGAGTGGTGACGTGAATATCTGTTAGAGGTTATCTTTGGCTAAGTACTGTCGTAACTATAGAATATCTGATAGGACCACAGTGGTTTGTACGACCATGGTCATAGATCGTACCATGATTTAGCAAGCCAAAAATGTGCTTGAGAAATTGCTATTATCTGTATCTGATATGATCATTCCACATGAATAGTTAGAAATCTGTATCTGCCATCAGAGATGGAAGTCGGAATGACTTCACGAAGCATGACACGAAAATCTAAGCATTTCATGATTTATTTGATTTTTTCTGTTGTCAAGTATGATGTTTGATTTTGATTGTTGTAACTATGACACGATTTTTCATTTAATAAATAAAATTATTTTCATGAAGTAAGATAGAACCCTGACTTGACTTGATGGTAAGTATTTATGATATAATTATTCACCTTTAAAATCTTACAATGTTATTTAAATATTATTTTTCTTACTAAGTATATAGAACTCACGCTTTCCATGCCCCCCAGATGAGGAAGATAGTGAGGAACTAACCACTGACCTACCCCTTGAACTTTATGAGGATCTCGTTGTTCCACAACCCTTGAGTGCATGACTTGTCCCGCACTCTAAGGAGTCCAATCGCATAATGATAAAAGTGGTCCTTTTGTATTCTTAGTATTTTGATATTTTATATTTAGCCACTTCTGGCCTCAGTTATGTATGTGTAATTGGAACTCAGATATTTTGGTAAGGAATTTGTAATAATTTACTCTGCTACGTAAAATTTTATCATGCCCTCATAATTTATTTCTGTATATAAGGGTGCCAGATACAGAAACAGGTTACGAGTACATGTAAGATAAATGTATGCAGTAGAATAAATAATTACAATCCCTTACAAAATAATAATAGAGTTCCATACAACACTGAGGCATAAACAAAATTAATTTCAAACATCTATAAAAGATGGACTCATCAGAGTACGGGAAAACTATGCACTCACAAAAGTTCATGGATCCACAGGATCCTCAAAAGCTTCAAAGGGGAGATCAATGATCGATTCCTCACGATCTTTCTCATCTAGAGGGAGCATGGAAAGGGGTGAGTTCCATATACTCAGTAAGAAAAACAGTATCTAAATAACATCACTAAGATTTCAAAGGTAAATTTAAACTAAAATAAAGTATCATTATTATTTACCATCAGGAGCCATGTCAGGAGTTCTTTATTAATTATGAAAACAATTTATTTTATTCAAGAAACATTCAAGTCAAAGCCATATTATGTAAATAAAATCAATCATGTTGAAGATAGATAAAATCAAACAAATCATGCCATGCTTTTTATTTCATTTTATTCTTCGCATGAAGTCCTTCTGACTTCCATCTACTTAGGGCAATATAGATTTCCAACTACCTAAGCAGAATGACAAATTCAATTCATGTTATAACAACAATTTGCGGCTTGCTAAACTAATAGCATATTTACAACTTGCCAAACCATGACACGATCTATGACCACGGTCGTGCCAACCATAGTAATCCTACATGTAAACTATGGCTACAGTCGTACTTCGCCAAAGGTGACCCCTACAATCATATCGCTTCATCACTCTCGTTAAAGGGTACACTGTCATCCACAGGGATCGGCTCTCTCATGTTTTTTTAGACTAGATGGTGGGGAAATAGAAATTCCTCAAAGATAAAAAACCTAATGAATCATTTCATGAATCATGCATGCTGATACTAATACATATTTCTCATGCTTTATTACCTCACTATTATACAATGTATCATGCATCAACATTTATCAAAAACATTTAAATCATTTTAGTTAAAAAATGCAAATAATTGATTTATATATGTTTGTATAAACATGAATTAACATGAAATAATTTTATTTAAGCATACAAGATTAAATGTGCAACCTTATAATTTAAAACTTCGGTAATTTAATATAGAAATACTCTTTAGTATGTTAAAAGTAACTACTAAATTCTTTACCGAAACCTTGGTGTTTCCTACATTTTTCCTTCTTCCTTTTTCCTCTCCTTCTCTCTCTAGATCTCTCTCCCTCAAAAACTCTCTGGTGGATAGAAGAATGAAGTGGAAGTGGTTAAAAAATGGTGATGAGGGGGTCCCTATTTATAGGAAATGAGGACTGTTAGATTTACACCAAGTGGCAAAATCTGGCGCAGAGAGAGAAAATCAAGGTGAAATGATGAGATTTGACGATTGACGGATGTGATCGATGAATGGACGACGCCACATGATGACGACGCAAAACCAAAGGCACGCCACTCAAACGATGGTGGCACGTCACCCAAGCGACAACAACACACTACCCTTCTATCGGTGTGCACTGATTGAGGCAGCACTTATTATCCCAACCTACTGCACGCAGGCCTACACGTGGAACGACGCTTGCACAGGGCGTGAGAAACTGTAGCCTATCTACACGCGATTGGATGCGCGCGAAAATTGTGCCTCATGCCCTGCATGGATGGGATATGCGCATAGGTACATGTCTTATACGAAGCCCCTATGGGCGGCGTCTTACCCGCGGGCATTCTCGCGGGATTTTTCGTCGTTTCTTCTCCATTTTTCTCTAAAATCTTTTATTTAAATTTTTAAAATAAATTATCAACAAATAAATTAATAAAAATAATTTTAATCATTATTTATCTAAATAAACACGAAATTAAAATGTTAAATTCATCTAGAAATTTTAAAATACGAAATTCAAAAAGTTTAAATGACCTTAGGGCCTGAATAAATAGGGGTTCGTATTACAAATTAAGCACAAAAGTTTTCAGGGTGTTACATTTCCCCCACCTTAGAAAATTTGGTACCCCAAATTTGTCATGAATAGGTCAGAAAACTTCTCTCGCATTTTACTTTTAAGTTCATATATCGCCTTCTCCGGAGTATGGTGTTGCCATTGCACCTTCACCATAGGGATCCTCTTGTTGTGTAAAACTTTATCGATCTAATCAAGGATTTTTGTGGGGAGCTCCTCATAAGTCATATATATTTAAACCTGCATTTCTTGGTGAGGAATGATGTGAGAAGGGTCAGGGTGGTACCTTTTGAGCATAGAGACGTGAAAAATATTATGCAGACCCACAAACTATAGTACGTCACGAGTCTAACACGTTTCTCGATCTAAAAAGGTCCCACAAAGGGGGGCTCAGCTTACCCTTCTTATCGAATCGCATTTTTTCCTTGTAAATGAAGATCTTAAGGTGGAATTGATCTGTTGCAAACTCTAGGGGTCTTTTACAATTATCGGTGTAGCTTTTCTAGCGATTCTGAGCGATGGCTAGGTTCTTTCAAATGATGGCGACATTCTTGATAGTCTCTTAGATATAATCTGATGCTAAATGATGCTGGTTCCCAACTTTGTTCCAGCAAGTAGAAGATCGGCTAAACCTACCATACAGGGCTTCATACAGAGCCATATCGATACTGAAATGATAATTGTTATTGTAAGTGAATTCATACAAGGGAAATTACTCATACCAGTTAGTGCCAAAGTCGAGGACACAGGCACATAACATATCTTTAAGTGTCTAGATGATACGTTTAGATTGACTATCAGTGTGAGGATGATAGACAGTGCTAAAGTACAATCCCGAACAAAATATTTCTTAGAAACTACCCCAGAAATAGGAGGTAAATCAAAGATCTCTGTCTGATACAATGGATGAGGGAATGCCATGGAGTCAAATAATCTCCTCAATGTGCAGGCAGGCAGGCTAATCTGCTAGTAGAATCTGTGGCTCTGATTGGTAAAAAATGGGCGATCTTGGTCAACTTTTCAATGATGACCCATATTGCATTACGACCAGAACAGATTCTGGGCAAACTGGTGACAAAGTCCATCGTCATATGTTCTCACTTCCATTTCAAAATAGGGAGGCCTTGTAACAAACTGCCAAATCTCTAGTGTTAAACCTTAACTCGTTGGCAAGTAAGGCATCGGAAGACATAGTCGACAGTTTCTTTCTTCATTCCAGGCCACCAATATTGATGTCTTGGGTCCCGGTGCATCTTGGTACTTCTGGGAAGGATGGATAATTTTGAGGCATGGGCAGCCTTGAGAACATCTATTCTGATAACGGAAGGGAGCCAAATACAATCCTAAAATTTGCACAATCCATCATCTATGAGTTTGAAATTAGGAAATTCATCATAGGTAAACTTACACAGATTTTTAATTATTTTTGGGTCAATGGATTGAGCTTTCCAAATCTTCATGAAAAGATCAGACAAAGCTCGAATTTATGCGAGATAGGCACCATCGCCATAATGGTTAAAGCAAAGCGCCTGTATAGCATCAACTAATTTCCAACTGAAGGTCATGGTTTGGGCTAACAAAGTGGACTCTTTTCGGCTCAAAGCATTAGCAACTACATTACCTATATGGGGGTGGTAGATGATCTTACAGTTATAGTCTTTCAAGAGGTCCATCCAACGTCTTTATCTCATGTTCAATTCCCTCTGTAAAAATATATATTTTAAACTCTTATGATAAGTATAGATTTCAAATATCTGACCATACAAATAATGGTGCCATATCTTCAAGGTAAAAACTATGGCCACCTACTCCAAGTCATGAGTAGGGTAGTTACGCTTATCGAGGTTCAACTGTTTGAATCCATAGGCAACTATCTGACCGTGCTGCACCAAAACAAATCCCAAGTCCACATAAGATGCATCACAATAAACTTGAAATCTTCCAGTATTGTCAGGAAGGATCAACATTGGAGTAAAGGTGAGACAATACTTTAACTCAGCAAAACTTTCATCACATTCATAGTCCCAAATAAAAGGTACACATTTTTTGGTGAGACTGGTTAATGGAGCTATAATCTCGGAGAACACATCAATGAATCACTAATAATAACCTATCAAACTAAGGAAACTAAGTACCTCAGCAAAATTTGTGGTTGGGCTCCAGTTTATCATTGTTTCAACCTTGGATGGATCCACATAAACTCCTTCGCCAAAAGTTACGTGGCTAGAAAGGAGACTCGATCCAACTAAAAAGAGCATTTACTAAACTTAGCATATAGATGATTCTGGTGGAGGGTTTTCAATACCCAAGACAAGTAAGCTACGTGTTCTTTATGGCTCTTAGAGTACACTAGGATGTCATTAATGAATACGATGATGTATTGATCTAGTGCATGCTGAAAAACCCTGTTTATAAGATCCATGAAAGTGGAAGGGACATTAATCACTCCAAAAAGCATAACCTTGAATTCGTGCTGACCATATCGGCTTCGAAAGGCCATCTTTGGAATATCTCCTTCTTTAACTCTCAACTAGTAGTACCCCAATCAAAGATCAATCTTCGAGAAAATCATAGAACCTTGCAGCTAATCGAAGAGATCATTAATACGAGGTAAAGGCTACTTATTTTTTATTGTTACATGGTTGAGCTCTCTATAGTGTATACACAATCAAAGAGAGTCGTCCCTTTTCATCACAAATAACATTGGGGCACCCTAAAGGAAATGACTAGGGCAGATAAATTTTTGTCCAAAAAGTTCAAAAAGCTGGTTTTCAAGTTTTGTGAGCTCAGTGCGACTCATGCGATAAGTAGGCTTTAAGGTAGGTTGTCTTCTAGGAAGTAAATTAATAAAAAATTCAATCTCCCATAAGGGAGGTAGACCAGATAAGTCCTTTGGAAAGATGTCCAGAAAGTTACAAACAGTAAGGATGATGTATACGACGAGATCGACATCCATATTCCTATTTATTCAGATGTTAGAAAATAGTAAAACAAATTCATAAGATTTTTATTTCATCTTTGATGAATACAGAGTTGCAATCTTACTTCTACAGTTAATGATTGCCCCATACTTCTCTAACCAATCCATACCTAAGATAACATCAAATCCTGAAAAATTTAAAAGTATAAGGTCTATTAATAGTTCTACTCTTGAAGCTTTTATTTTACAATTTTTATACACACAGTGAGCTTCTAATGCTGACAATTCACTTAAAGGTTCAAGTCTAATATCTAATTTATAAGCAAAAGTACAAGAAACAAATGAGTGGGTAGCACCCGTATCAATCAGAGCACGAGCAGAAATTTCATGAATAGAAAAAATATCTTGTATAAGAGCAAGAGTTGCGAGGGCATCGGGTTCATCAAAGTGGTACACAAGACCCTGAGCTACTGGTCTGCCTTGTCTTTTGGACATTGGGGATAGTCTTTAACAAAGTGCTAAGTGCTTTTGCACTTATAGTCGGTGTTGTTCAAATACTGATAGGGTTGATCACCATGTAAGCGTCCACAATGTTGACATGGTTGGGTAGGCCGAATAAGGTATCCAATAGGTGGAGGCAAAGCAGGGGAAGGGGCAACTTGAGGTCGTTTATTGAGATGGCTGCTAACTGGGTCGGGCAATGTTTTTTTAGGTTGTTGGTATTGGTGTTGGGCCGAGATTAGATCTTTAGCCAACTAGGCATGTTCCACTACCTCGACATACAAGCTGAGTCTCAATGTCACGACTTAGTCCTCGATATTAGCACAAAGGCCCTTAAGAAACTTTCTAACCTTATGACTCTTAAGGGTGACCATTAGTGGGGCAAATCTAGACAGTTTAACAAATCGAGCTGCATACTGAGCAACCATCAAATTTCTCTTATAGAGGTCCTCAAATTCCTCCTCCTTCTTATCTCAAACATAGATAAGGAAAAAGCTTTTAAAGAACACATCCATGAAAACCTCCCCAATAGCAGGGATAGGTAGGAATTCCTTCTTAAGCTGCCACCAATGTTCGACCTCACCGATTAGCATGAAGGCTACTAGGGAAAATTTTTGTTCCTTGCTAAGGTCTAAGAAATAGAAAAGTTTCTCTATCTGTGGGATCCAGGCTTTAGTTGCTAAGGGGTCAGGGCCTTCTTCAAAGTAGGGTGGGTTAAGTTTCCTAAACTCTGGTATGTTGTAGGAGATAGATCTCTCGGCTAGGTGATAGTCAGGGGCAGGGGGTGTTGGCATTAGTTTGTTTGGTTTTGGCCAACGACTACAGTTAGACCCTGGATGGCTCTAAAGAGTTTAATAAACGCAGCCCTGGTCAGATGATCCTGGGCCTCAGATCTCTCGGTACACTCTATAGAAGGTCTTCTTTGCATCATTCCTACAAAAAAAAAAGGAAGACACGAGTTGGTGGTCTAATTTTTGAAAAAAGATATATCCTAAATATTGTAAAACAGTTTCCTAACTACAGCCTCAGTTGTAAGGTTTATTCCATATTACTGCTATAATACCATTTGTGACATCCCATATGCTAATTAAAGTATAAGGGTACCAGATATAGAAACAGGCTACGAGTCCATATAAGATAAATGTATGCTGTGGAATAAATAATTACAATACTTTATAAAATAATAATAGAGTCCATACAAAATTGAGGTAGAAACAAAATTAATTACAAGCCTCTACAAAAGATGGACTCATTAGAGTGCAGGATAACTATGCACTCATAAAAGTTCATGGATCCATGGGATCCTGAAAGGGTTTAAGGGGGAGATCAACGATCGATTCCTTAGTATTTTCCTCATCTGGAGGGGGCATGGAAAGGGGTGAGTTTCATATACTCAGTAAGGAAAACAATATTTAAATAACATCACTAAGATTTTAAAGATAAATTTAAATTGAAATAAAGTACTATTATTACTTACCATTACGAGTCATGTCAGGGGTCCTTTATTAATTATAAAAATAATTTATTTTACTCAAGAAAACATGAAGTCAAAGCGATATCATGTCAATCAAATCAATCATGTTGAAAATAGAGAAAATCAAACAAATCATAACATACTCTTTATTTCATTTTATTTTTTGCACGAAGTCATTCTAACGTGTAAACCATGACACGATCTATGATCACAACCATGCTAACCACAATGGTCCTACATGTAAATAATGGTTGTGATCGTACTTCACCAAAAGTGACCCCTACAATATATCGCATCACCACTCTCGTTAGAGAGTATACCGTCATCTATAAGGAGCGGTCCTCGTACATCTTTTCATACCAGATGAGGGAGAAACAAAAATTGCTCATAGATAAAAAACCTAATGAATCATTTTACGAATCATGCATGTTGATACCAATACATATTTCTCATGCTTAAATATCACTTCATGTTTTATTGCTTCACCATCATACAATGTATCATGCATCAACATTTATCGCAAGCATTTACTTCCGTGGCGGTGAGATAGTGTGATGTCTTTACCGGGCTGGTGTAGTTCATTCCTTATTTAACCATTTCAGATCAGGAAGACATTGTTCCCGAGCCCGTTCCGTAGGAAGACGGCGAAGGGGACGCCTAAAGACTTCATAGTTATATTTATAGTTCTTATTTCGAGTATCTATTTTAGTTAGTTTGTTCCTTAATGTTTTGAGTACGTTTTGGTTATTGTGTAAGGGATGTTAATCAAAATTTTTATTACGCTTCCGCATTTGAGATTTTTAATACATACATTTCATTTAAATTTCCGAGGCCGTTACAAATATGATCTTATTGTTAATAAAAATTTTGAAATACCCTTTAACACCCTTCTTAAAGTAAGGTGTAATATAAAAATATAAGTCAATAACGATAATAATATAAAATATATAGAGAAGGTAATCAACTTTCCATGATACTAAATCTTTGCATCAATTAAGAGAACTAATTAATTATTTAAGAACAATTATAATGTGGTAAGAGAATAAATTTCTACAATTGATTATTTTGTGCAGGCTATGAAAAATGTAAGTCTTATTTTATACTATAATTATAAAATCTTTGAACTCAAATAAAGAATCAGAAACTCTTTAAAGTAAATAAAAAATTGTGGCTATTTAAAATATGATTTCTTAAATAAAGATCTATGACTATTTGGGATGTGATTTTATTATACTTATATTTTCATTATAGTACAAAATTACTTTTAAATTTAATCTTTGTGAGGATGAGTTTATAAGCTATTTATTTTGAAAAGTAAGAAATAATTTTGTTGAGATAATGCTAAAAGTTTATGACGCCATAATATACATTTTTGTACTATAAGCAACAAAAACTTGACCTTCTGATCTTTTTAATCTAAAGAATCCTCTAACAATTTATATAGTTTTATAACCTTTTCTTTTAATTTTTAGAAAATGTGTTTATGAGAATTGGGATTTCTGGATGAAGATAGTGAGTGGCATTAGAAAAGTGAAGCTCAAAAGGAAAAGTGAATTAAGAAAAATAAGATAGATGACAATAGCCTTGAATATTTTCTGTTAACTATTTTTTAAATTTATAATTTTTTTCATTAGAAGACAAATTTAATGATAAGGATTAACCAACTCTACCCCCTTCACATTCTTTTACCATATTTTACATACATATGTATGTATAGTTATTACCTTGATAATTGATTTAAATGAGATAATTAAGTGTTGATTGCTTCAGAATATAAATAAATTTGTCGACCATACAAGTATAACACTATAAATTTTTGTTAAAAAATTATAGAAAAAAAACTTAGTGGATCCCAATCACTTAATAATTTCTTTATCTCAAATTAGTTATTTAAAAATAAAAAATACGTAACAAAAATTAGCTAATTTTTTAAATTCAATGCTATAGGTGATTCATTTTTTTATGTACACATATGGGGTATATAAAAAAAGTGTGGTAAAAATGAATTTTTTTATTTTGTTATAATACTATTATATAAGAGAACTTAATTAAAATTCTTACAAGATATCAAAATTATGATTTAGTAGAAATTTGTGATATGCAACTGGATTTTGTTTTTATCTTCAAATGCATTTGATATTTTATGAGAAACAATAGCTTATTAAACATTTGGATATTTTTCTAAATATTTTAAAATTCTTTGCTTCGTGAAAAATGTGATCGTTAATTTTTCTTTTTAAGTATGAATTCTTGATCAACATGCTAAATTTTTTATTTCATCCCTAAATTCTCATTGTTTTTTTCATATATTGCGTTGTTTTTGTTAGTTAATGTAGTATATTTGTTTGTTCTCTCTTCCTCTTAGCTCACAATCAATATTTGTTTCCTCACATTTTGTTCTCTCTTCATTTTCACCTCACTTTTTAGACTTAAAACTAAATTTTAGTCACAATATTTTCCTCACATTATCTATATAAAAGATGAAATTATCAATTAATATTAAGTAAATGGGATTGGTGGCATAGAGCTGCAATTATCAATTCAATGTGTATTATTCCAAAACTTTTAGTCTTGTGACAAAATAAACTGCTATTAAGATACTGATTACTTTTATAACTTTGTAACTTAGTTTACTTGTTTGAGTATATGTAATTTTTCATAAGACTTTTATAAGTACAAGGAATACGTAAAAGATCTCTTATATGTATTGAAGTAAAAAATCATTCAATTTTTCATTTGTCCTGCGACTTTTATGGGCAGAAAGAATACCTATAAGATCTCCTACTTGTATAGAAGTATAAAATTAAATGCTACAAGCTTTCTATAAACCTGAACAACATATCAAAGATCATTGGTGGAAAGCAGCAGTTCCATCATGGTGAGTTCTTTACCTACACAAGGTCTAAAAAGGACCGACAATTCTGCCTCTGAACTATTAGGGATTAGCGGCTCTACCATGATGCTTTGCTTAATAATAGGTGGAGGTGCCTCGACTGACATTATGAGAGGTAAATCTTTATCATTATGTATATATTTATGTGCAAGTCCACTATATGTTATACAGAGTAATGTGTATATATGCGTTTGTAAAAGATAAACTATGATGCTGATTAAGAAAGGACGAGTCGCAAAACTTGCAGGGAGTGTACAAGAGATCCAAAATGCAGAATGCACCTCATGTGCCTCCTCTAGTTGCTACAAGTGTCACTTTGGAGACTGTTAATACCACACCTACATTTATTATATGTAGAATGAATAGCCCTAATCTCTCCTAATAATTAATTTGGTTTAATGATTACACAGATTAGAAGTTTCATCTTTTAGACTTTATCTCAACTATACGTAAACTCCAGACTGCATGATCATGTCTTTTTTTATCAGTGGCTCGATTTTAATCACCACTTTCAATTGGAATCTGAATGCACGTGCCATCTTGTACCGCGTAGTACACAAATCCCTACAGTGCTAGCGGTAGCATCCACAGAGGCTTTGGGCATGGAGGTGGTGGACGACAAGGCTCTCTAACTAGTCATCGTTTATTCAGGTTCTGTGGTGGCCACGGATTGGATGCTCTTACCAAAAGTGCTTGTTGATGTATGATGGGTGATAATTAGACTTCAAAATGTGTGGGGTTGATTATTTTATGCAGACTGTAAAAAATGTAAGTCTTATTTTATACTATAATTATGACATCTTTGAACTCAAATAAAGAATCACAAACTATTTAAAGCAAATAAAGAATTGTGACTATTTAAAATGTAATTTCTTAAATAAAGATTTATGACTATTTGGAACATTATTTTATTATACTTATTAGATATTTTACTTAATATATATAAAATGCTTATGAACATTGATTTTATTAGTTCTATGGCTACTATTATAGTACAAAATGTGTCCCTTCAAATAAAATTCACTTATGAATTTAATATTTGTATAAAAGAACTTATTAGCCATTTATTTTGGAAAGTAAGAAACAATTTTATTGAGATATGTTATGTAACATCCAAAAATTTTCTTTTTGTAATTTAGGATTTTATTCTAAATGTAATAAAATAATTTTTCAAATTTTCTTTTTATTCTTAATTTAATTTAGAGTAAAAAATGAAATAAAATTGATGGAGGATTTAATTGAAAATAATTTTGGAAAAAAGGCCGAAAATTTGGGTTTTGGGGGTATTTTTAAAAGAAAATTCAAAAAATAAGGGCCAAAACACAATTTTGTGAAGTTTTACCACGTCAGATGCCCGGTCAGCAAGCCTGGTAAATCATGACACGCCGCGTGGCAGCGAATGCTAATACAGTGCCACGCGGGAGGCCACACGGGCGATCCTCGTGCCTGCAATCGAACGACCTAAATCTGTTCCCGTGCGCACGGACGACCCAGAGGTGTACTCTCCCCAAATGCGATCGGACGGTCAGGTTTGAACGTGATTGGATAGTGTAGAGTGGATCACAATGGACGGCCCAAATTAAAAACGGATGGATATAAATAACCCCCATCTGCACCAAACCCTAACCCTAGCCGCAAGAACCACTCGCCGGAGAAGATGACCCAGCCGCCGGGGGCCCGATCACCGCCACCCGCCGCCGCACCAAAACCCTTTTTGATCGCCAAAATAGGTAAAAATTATCATTTTGCACATAATTCAATTTTAAGCTCACTCATGGCCAAATCTGAGCAAAAAAATCAACCAATTGGCTGAAAAATGCCGGCGAAGCCCAGCGGCACTATCGCGGTGAATTTCACAAAATGCCTCTGATGAGGCCCTTTTTGATTCCTATTTTATGTAATTTTTCTACCATTGTGATCACCATTTTCTTCTCTATAGATTGACCAAAGCAAAACACCCAACCACAATGTGAGCCGGAGGAGCCGCCGCACCGGAGAGCCCCACCGCCAGAAAGTTTTAGTTTTTTGTATTTGTTTTGAGCAACCGAGGCCCCTAAGTGTGTTTTCCCATAGAGATTGATGCGAAATTGGCTGAATTTTGCCGAAAATGGACAAAAATAGCTGACCCGAGGTGAATCGCGGCTGCCGTGCCAAAATTCTAGAATTGGCTGAGTGGGCCTTGGGACTTGTTTGTTTGGAACATTTGTAGGTACTATTAATGCATTTTGATTCCCAAAAGAAAATTCAAGGAACCTAGGGACCGCCCGTAGGTGCAGTAAACAACTTAGGTGCAATAAACAGCTTAGCTTTTCGTGCGTCAAATCGAGTAAGGATCCCTCACCCTATTCCCTATCATAGAATTAAAGTCTAAATAAATAATAATACAGTATTTATGCAAATTAAATAAATATACATAATTAATTACGGATTGCTAATGGAGCCCGAATCAGAAATTGTTCTCTGTTAATTTCGGTTGATTTATTTTACAATCTAAAAACATGATGGTATCTGGTTTATCAATTTTATGGTTTGAATGCATGAATTGCTGCTCTATGTGACTACTGTTTGATTGAAAATTTAAGATATGATTGCATTCCCTTATGCATGTTTGTTTGCTTATGTGATCATGGTTGATTTGGAAAATGAAGACTAAATGAAAAAGGGAAAGTTGTGTGATTAAAAAAATAGATGGAACAGCAGCCTTACTAGATATCCTGGGAGATGGTGGACGGACTAGGTACATAGGGAACCCTACCGTGAACGTTGTCTCATACCAGACAGGGTATAGTGACGGCCCGTAATTGAGATTGTTAAAGGAAAGGGGTCACGTATAGCGGGGACATCCTTATGAACCTCCATGGAACTAGTAGGCTGGTGAATAGGTGACAGTTATTGTTTGATTTGTTGACGATGTATATAGACTTGTGATATGTGCTAGGTTGCTGATTTTACATGAAACTATGATCTGTATGATATTAATTATCTGCATAGGTTATTTTTATGAATCCCACTACGGTAAGTGAACGGTAAATGGTTTTATCTATGATAAATATATTTATTTAAATTAATTACTCCATTAGTGTGTTGATTTTATATCAACCTTTACTTCTGTGTCGGTGATATAGTGTGATATCCTTACTGGGCTAGTATAGCTCATTTCTTATTTAACCATTTCAGATCAAGATGACCAAGTTACAGAGCCCGATCTGCAAGAGGATTGCGAGAAGATGCTAGATTTCTTTATTTCCCGTTTATTTCCTTATTCTTGTGCTTCTTTCAAAAGAGTGAATTCCGTAACGTTGTTTGGTACTTTAAATTATTTGTGTAAAGAATGTAAACCCTGAACATTTATTATGCTTCCGCACTTTAATTTTCTTTTATTTTCTTTGGAGATTTCTCGGGTCGTTACATGTTAAAAGTTTATTACCTTGCAATATATTTTTTTGAATTATAAGCAATAAAAACTCGACCTTCTGATCTTTTTAATCTAAAAAATTCTCTAATAATTTATATAGTTTTACAACATTTTTTTCAATTTTTAGAAGATGAGTTTTATGGGAATTGAGAATTATAGATGAAGATGGTGAATGCTATTGGAACAATGAAGCTCGAAAAGAAAAGTGAAGGAAGGAAAATGAGATAGATTGAATAGCTTTTAATATTTTCTTCTAACTATTTTTTAATTTCGTAATTTTTGTCTTTAGAAGGCCAATTTTATGATAACAGTTAACCAAGTCTACCCTATTCACATTTCTTTACCAAACTGTAAAAACATATGGATGTAGATTCTAATTTGATTAAAAAATTTGATATGTAACCAGATCTTTTTGGTTTTCAAATGCATTTGTCATTTTTTGAGAAACAATAGTTTATTAAACAATTAGATTTTTTTCTAATATTCAAAAGTCTTGCTTCATGAAAAATGTGATCATTAATTCTTTTTTTTATAGTATGAATGGTTGACTAACCTGCAAATCTTTTATTTCATCCCTTAATTCTTATTGATTCTTTTCATTGATTGCATAACTTTTATTAATTAATGTAATACATTTGTTTGTTTCTTTTGAAAAATTTAGTATACTTTACAATAATGCGATTAATTATTTTAATGCAAAATTTTAGTTTAAATAATTTATTTATATATCAATATATAAAAAATCGATTGAAATTTAACATCAGAAATATGATCTAATTGTTAGTGAAAATTCTAAAATACCTTATAACATACTTCATAGTATAGTATAAAAAATATAAGTCGATAATGATAACATTTTAAACTGTAAACTAAAGGTCTATATGGTCACAACATTTAATACCTTGTGAGCTTTTTAAATAATTGTATACTCGTACAAACTTTATTTTTTAATATTAACTTAACTTATTACTAATATTATAAGTTTAATTAATGTAATACATTTGTAACTTTTTTGAATTAGCTTCAACTTATTACTGATCTTGTAGGAAATTCTAAAAGATAATTATACATAAAAAGATTATTCCAACACATGGTCGATTAGATCTTAAAAATGAAAAATTCATCCTCCTTGAATGTTTTTCTATTCAAGTAATCAATTTGTTCTCTTTTCCTCTTAGCTCACAGTCAACTTTTTTTCCTCACATTATGTTGTCTCCTCATTTTAATACTAATTTTTTACAAGCTTATTTATTCTCCTTTTGATTTTGTCATAGTACTATTATATAAGAGAACTTCATCAAAATCCTTAGAAAATATCAAGAATATGATTTACTAGATACTTGTGATATGCAATTGGAGTTGTTTCTTGTCCTCAAATGCATATGTTATTTCTTGAAAAATAATAGTCTATTAAAAAATTGGATATTTTTCTTAATATTCAAAAGCCTTGGGTTTAAGAAAAATGTGATCATTAATTTTTTTAAGTATTAATGTTTAATCAACACACTAAATTTTTTATTTCATCCCTTTATTCTCATCGTTTCTTTTTATTGGTTATATGGTTTTTGTTAATTAATGTGATACATTTGTTTGTTTCTTCTAAAACATTTACTATACTTTATAATAATGTGATTAGTTATTTTTCTGTAATATCTTTAGTTATAAATCTTCTATTTATATACCAATATATAAAAATAAGATACTAATTAACCTCAAAAACATGATCTAATTGTTAATGAAAATTTGAAATACCATTTAACATTCTACTCAAAGTATAGTGTAATATGAAAATATAATTTCATAATAATAACATTCTATGTTGGTTGTGGACATTTTTTGAACATTTATGATTGCTACTCTAGTTATCCAATCTGTAAAGTTCTTATTTAAAAGAAAAAAAAATATTACTAGATGTAAATGATGTATGTATGTATAAATATATATAGATAAGATGAAAATATCAATTAATATTAAGTAGGTAGGAGTGGTGGCATATTAACAATTCAATGTGTACTATTACAAAATATTAAGTCTTGTGATAAAATCATCTACTTTTTAGATACTGATTACTTTTATAATTTTACATGGTTAGCTCCTAATTTAGTATTTCAAATGCATTTCTTCATGGTGAATCATAAGAGCTCTACATATATGAAACAACTATAAAAATTAATAAACCTTGAATTTCCTCATCTCATTTACAAGTGAAACAAGTCACTTTTCATATTAAAATAACAGCCAAGGGCTTAGTTTTCTTGGTTGAGTATCTATCATTTGTCCTACGACTTTTATGACTAGAAATAATACCTACAAGATCTCCTATTTTTATAGAAGTATAAAATAATTCAGTTTGTCATTTGTCCCATGACTTTTATAATTATAAGGAATACCTAAAACATCTCCTGTTTGTATAGAAGTACAAAATCATTCTGTTTGTTATTTGTCCCATGACTTTTATGGCTTAAAGGAATACTTACAAAATTTTCTATTTGTATAGAAGTACAAAATCATTTATTTTATTATTTGTCCCATGACTTTTATTGCTAGAAAGAATACCAACAAGATCTCTTATTTATATATAAGTACAAAATAATTCTGTTATACATGTAATGTCCTTATTGTTTCTCTTCCCAAACCTTGTGGAATTACTTTAACCAGGTGTATTGCTTGCCCCTCGGGTCATAATATCACTGCGAAAGCAAAGACAATCTTTGACTTGTGTGATAATTTTGTAAGAATTTATAGACGTAACTAAAATAGGCTAAATAATATTTTTCAATATAATTGAATTTGTTCAGTTAGTTGAATTACTAAAGGAATGTAAAGTACTTTATATGAATTTATGGATGTAATTTTTAAGTTTAAGATGTATGAAAATAGGCTAAATGGTAGTTTGAATATAATTAAATTGGGTAATTAATTGGATAACCTGTATTATATATACATATACATATATATATCAAGGTTAATATTCATATGTGTACATATATATGTCAAGTTTAACTATAGTATTAATCAAAGTTAAAATTCTGTAATAATTACCATGTATATTATATAACAAAGCAAACCTTGATATATATTTTTTACAATAATATAAAACAAAATACTTGTTTTCCTTTTGTTTCCCTAGCCTTAACAGTTGCAATGGTGAGTGAAAATGAGATAGTTGCCTCTAACTAACTTATTATACATTTACATGTTTGTATTTATACTAACTCCTTAAATTATCATACTTATATTAGATTAAAGCCTAAAATGAAAAGAAACAACAATGTGCATATAAATATATATGAGAAATAATTGATTAGTAAATGAGCTTCACGAAAAATAAAAATAATAATAATTAATGTGCATATGTAAGACATACGTACCTAATAAGTCTTCTATAGTGTTATCATCGTCTTCTCCATAATCCATCATCAAATAAGTCAGTCAAAACTGTGTGTCTCTTTCGAAGTAGACAGAGACGTTGGCACATGCCTACCCTCATTGATTTTTTCTCCAATGCACCTCTTTCAAGTTGTTGATGGTTTCGGTGTTGACTTGTTGGCCATTAATGGCCTGAACATGATCACCACTCTTAATTGGAATTTGGATACATGTGTTATCTTCCAATGCATGGTACATAAATCCTTGCAATGGTGGCAGCACAAGTGAAGCCTTACCTAGCGGAAACAAGTGCAACATGGTCTTGGGTCCTGTTAAATTTTGTTGTTATGAAGAAGACAAAGTTTCCTCCTTTAAACCTTATGACCCAAGATTGGACAGTGAAAAATATTAACATCAGACATTTAGATTTTATGTATGTGCCTGAAGATTAAGAAGAGCAAAAAGAAGCTTGTTTTTTTTTTTCTTTCTTTAAAGGAATAGAGCTTTAGTGCTTACCTTTGAATTTAATTTATAATGAATAACTTGAGAGGTTACGTAGGTTGTGGTAAACCAAGCTTTCGCAATACTTCTTCTTTACACTAATCAAGAGGACTATGTTTTATTGAAGAACAATTTAAATGTGATGGGAGAATAGATGACGTACAGTTGAGTATTTTATATAAGTTGTAAAAAATATAGATTTTATTTTATATTATAGTTTACAAAATCTTTAAACTTAGATGAAGAATCTATGAGTATCTGGAATGTGATTTTGATTTTTGAAATCTTTGACCTAAATGAAGAATCTATTGCTATTTAAGAGACGATTTTAGTTTATTTATTTGATATCTTACTTAATATATATAAAATAATTAAAAATATAGTTTGATTAATTCTATGGTTGCTAACTGTATAAAATTAACTTTTGAATTGTAATCTATGTGCTAAAGAACTTATTCATAATTTATTTTTTAAAAAATAAAAGATAACTTTATTAAGATAATGATAGAAGTTTATCGCCATGCACAAGGTACAAAGTTGGATTACACAAAAACATCGGCTATACTTTACAATAAAGTGATTAGTTATGTTAATGTAATATCTCTAATTTAAACCATTTATTAATATATCAATATATAAAAATCGGTTAGAAATTAGCTTTGGAAACATGATCTAATTGTTAATAGAAATTTTGAAATACTTTTTAACATCCTAATCAAAGTATAGTGTAATATAAAAGCATAAGTCGATAACAATAACATTCTATGTAACGACCCGGAAACAATAATTATCCTAGAGTCCAAAAATTGATTCAAGGAAAATTTTAACGAAAATAATTTCCAATAATAGACCGTGATGTTTGAAAATACCAAAAGCCAAATTTTCATAAAATAGTAATTTAATCTAACCTCGAAAAATTTAAATTTTCCAAGAAAAAAATATTAAAATTTCAAATATTAAGAAAAATAAAAGCAAATTGATATAAGAGTTAAATTGAAAAAGCTTGAATTGAAAAAAAAATCTTTAATTTAAAAAATGATAAAAATGAAGAAGATTTTTAAAACAAGGAGAAATATGTAATTTTTGAAAGCTTTGACATCTCAACGGGTGAAGTGTCCAAGAGAGCAATCAGAAATGAAAACGCAACGGAGGAATTGTGCTGAATTTTGACATTCTATTACAAAATGAATCACTTTGAATAAAATTTACTTTTGAATTTAATCTTTGTGCTGAAGAACTTATTAACCATTTATTTTTAAAATTAAGCAATAATTTTGTTAAGATAATTGTTAAGAGATAATTTTATAAGATAATTATAGAAGTTATCAGGCTACAATATAATAGAGCCTAATCTACCCATGCAACAAAACTACTAAATCTCAAGTTCCTAGCATCATACACACTGGTGTTGCCAAAAACTGCTAGCCAACATTTTATATTTGAGGGATCCTTATTATCAATTTCTTTATGTTCATTTTATTTATGTTAATTTTTTTTTACACAATGTAATACATAGTCGTTATAGATATGATCCTACTTAATTTGAATTATCATTAAAACAATATTATTTTAAATTTTTTTATTTTTGGATACCTTATTAAATATAGAGGAAAAATGTAATTTAATTGGAGGCATTATTCTTATCTAATTTTTATGTTCCATAAGAAATATATTGCAAACCTGATCTTATAGAAATTACCTAAATGAATTTATAGTTTGTTTTGTCCTTGTTTTTTGTTTTAAAAAATTTTTTAGAAGAGCAAATTCATATATTTGTTTTTGGATTATAAATAAGAAAAACTCGACTAGGGCTGTGCATTCTGTATATCATTAATGCAGGTGCGGGATTGACAATCCTTAAAGCGACACTTATAGCGACCAAAGGAGACACAAGAGGTGCATTCTATATTTTGGATCTCTTGAACACCCCCTGCAGATTTTGCGGCATGATCTTTCTTCATTAACATCACAGTTGATCTTTTAGAAATACATATATACACATTACTCAATATAACATGTAGTGGATTTGCACATTAATATATACATATACAATAAAAATAATGATGAATATTTACAGCTCCACCTTTTATTAGTCAAACCATCATGGTAGAGCTTGAAATCCCTAGTATTGTGGAGGTGGAAGAGTCAGTCTTTTGAATACCTTGTATAGGTAATGAATTTACCTTGATGAAATTGGTGCTTTCCGCCAATGAGTCTTGATATGTTGTTTAGGTTTACAGCAAGATTGCAATATTTGATTTTATACTTCTATACAAATAAAAGATCTTATACGTATTCCTTCTACCCATAAAAGTCATGGGACAAATGAATAGTTGAATGATTTTTTCTTCCATAAAAAAATGGGATCTTGTACGCATTCTTTCTATTTATAAAAGTCATGTGACAAATGACAAATTCTTAAATAGGTAAACTATATCATAAAGTTATATAAGTGACCAGTATCTTAATAACAATTTATTTTATAACAAGACCTAAAGTATTGGAATAGTACACATTAAATTGCTAATTGCATCTCTATGCCACCAATCTCATGTACCTAATATTAATTGATAATTCTATCTTATATATATACATCCATTTATATATAAGGTGAGGAAAAAATTGAGCCAAAAAATTAGTTTTAAGGCTAAAAATTGAGGAGAAAATGAAGAGACAACATAATGTGAGTAAAAAAAAAGTTGACTGTGAGCTAAAAGGATGAGAGGACAAATTGATTACTTGAATAGAAAAGCTTCTAAGAGGATAAATTTTTTATTTTTAAGCTTTAATAGACCATGTGGTGGAATAATTTTTTTTATGTATACTTATCTTTTAAAATTTTATACGAGATCAGTAATAAGTTAAAGCTAACTCAAAAAACTTACAAATGTATCAAATTAATTAAATTTATAAGATTAGTAATAAGTTAAGTTAATATTACAAACTTACAAATGTATCATACATAGTGTATGAGGATATAATTATTTAAAAGGCTCACAAGATGCTAAATGTTGTAACCATATAAACCTTTAGTTTACAGTTTAAAATATTTTTATTATCGACTTGTATGTTTTATATTACACTATGTAGGCTGTTAAAAGGTATTTTAGAATTTTTATTGACAATTAGATCATGTCTTTGATATTAAATTTTAATCGATTTTTATATATTGGTATACAAATATATGATTTAAACTAAAATATTGCATTAAAATAACTAATCACATTATTGTAAAGTATAGTAAATTTTTTAAAATAAACAAACAAATGTATCACATTAATTAATAAAAACCACGCAATCAATGAAAAAAACAAAGAGAATTTTTAGATAAAATAAAAAATTTAGCATGTTGATCAAGCATTCATACTTAACAAAAAAAAAAAAGAATTAATGATCACATTTTTCATGAAGTTAAGACTTTTGAATATTAGGAAAAATATCAAATTGTTTAAGAAACTATTGCTTCTTTGAAAATAACAAATACATTTGAAGACAAAAAAATTCAGTTGCATATCACAAATTTCTATCGAATCAAAATCTTGATATCTTGTAAGGATTTTGATGAAGTTGTCTAATATAGTAGCATTATGAAAAAATCAAAACATGAATTCAACTTTTCCACACACTTTTTTATACCAAATGTGTTCATAAAAGATGTGAAACATTTGTAGTTTTGAATTTAAAAAATTAGCTAGTTTTTGTTACATAATTTTTATTCTTAAATCACAAATTTGAAATAAAAAATTATTAACTAATTGTGATCATCTTGGTTTTGTTTCTAAAATTTTTCAACAAAAATTTATGGCGTCATACTTGTATTATCAACAAATTTAATTATATTATCAAGCATTTAATACTTAATTATTTAATTTTAATCAATTATCAATATAATAAATGTACATACATATTTATGTACAGTATGGTAAAGAAATGTAAAGAGGGTAGACTTGGTTAAAAAATAGTTAGCGGAAAATATTTAAACTTATTTTCATCTATCTCATTTTCTTTAATTCACTTTTTCTTTTGAGCTCTATTGTTCCAATAGCAGTCACCATCTTCATCTAGAATTTTGAATTCCCATAGAACTCATCTTTTAAAAATTAAAAAAATATTGTAAAACTATATAAATTTGATAGTGCCTAAAAATATCATCTTTAGTTAGGCCGATTTATTTTCTATGTTTTGTTGCAGTACATGATATAAGGACGAAACGAGAAAAAACAAAATGAAAAGAGGAAGAGTTTGTGAAAAGAATCATCAGCCCAGAAACATGCCTTAGACAAAGCTTGGGTCATGCCCCAGACAACTTAGTATTGGGTAGGGTTAAGAGTCGTGCACAACAACAGATTTAAATTAAAATGTGTTCTTTTCAAATATGTAAAAAAGATATTATTCAAGCAAAGATCTAGGGTCAAAAATCAAGGAGAAAATATTTAGGAAGGCTTGGGATATATAAAAAATCAAGGAAAATGATCCTAATCAACAGAAAAAAGAAAACTCTAACTCATTTCCTATAAAGAGGATAGCTATCAAAGTAGAATCATCATCTCTCTTCTTCCCAATGTTGCACACAGCAACTTCTGCTGCGTTTGCAATTTTTTCTTCATCTTTCTTCTTTCATATACTTTCCAAGAACTCTTTTGTATTAAAAAGCCCACCACGAGTGACTAATTTTTTTTCCTTTTCTTACTTGATAGATCAAGCAAACTCCAGCAATATATTTGTGAGATTTAATCGAATTAATTTGAGTTTTATTTCAGAGCTAATATTTATTTGCTTCCTACACCAATATATATTTGTCATTTTGAATCAGTTTGAACAGGGCCTGTCATAGAAAATCAGTTATAGTTTTTCGAAATATTTCGACAATCATTCTTTCTTTATTCCTAAACAAACCAAGAAACATTCATTAGTTGGTTCTTACATCTATGATTAATTAAGTTATTGGAGCTAGCTATTTCATCGACTAAGAATTCTTTTATAATTGTTTTAGTTTTTAATTTATAGCCAAGAGTTTGTTTAATATTATTCTACTCATTATTTATGTTATATTTTGCATATTGAATTCTACAAAACTCCCCTTGTTTGCTTTTTACTCATTGGTCAAGAAAGAAAATTAGTTTTCAATTTCCTATGGTTTCGAACCTTCTTACCACTACTACAATTTTATTTTAGTGATTAATTAGCAATTTATTTTTAGTAGATTCGGCACTAAAAAAAAGATATTCGAGCTTGTTTTGATTCTCTTGAGGAATAGAAAAGCTTATAGTAATAATATGCAACATTACGATAAATTTTAAGAGCTTTTCTCCTAGTAGTTACAAGAACCAAACAACCAAGTTGATTCTTTTCCTCAGAAAAAACTTCACCAGATCTATTTCATGCTCATCAAACTTGCACATTGACATCTTGTTAAATTAATCTTTTATTGATCAGGAACAAATATATTCAATTTGTTCTTCTAGCGAAGCTCCTAGTGAGATGTGTGAAGGAAATTAAAGCCATTTAGCTATAGTAATAATTTTAATTTTATCAATATAGTTAGTTATTTATCATAAAGAAAACCATCATAAAAAAATACATCTATGATAAAATTAATGGAAAAGGATTTCGGTATGGATGGCATAAATGAAGCCTTACTGAGTGCGAACGACTGCAACATGGTTTTGGGTCCTGTAAAATTTTGCTCGTACAGATCTTCTCCAAAGCTTCCTCCTTCAAACCTTGTGACCTTAGAATTAGACTGTAGAAAATATTAACATCAAACATGTAGAATTTATATTTATGCTTGAAGATTAAGAAGAATGAAAAGAATGTTTTTTTTTTCTTTCTTCGAATGAGTGGAGATTAAGTGCGTACCCTTAAGTTTAATCTATAATAAATAACTTGAGAGGTTACGTAGGCTTTGAAAAACCAACTTTTTACCGTATTTCTTTGTTGCACTAGTCAAGAAGACTAGGTTCAATTAAAGAACAATTAAATCTTGATGGGAGGATAAATGAGATACTGTTGTGTTTTTTATATAGGTCCCGGAAAATGTAGATTTTATAATACTATTACTTATAAAATCTTTGAATTTAAATGAAGAATCTATAGCTATTTAGAAAGTGGTTTCATTTTTTGAAATTCTTAACTTAAATGAAGAATTCATCTCTATTTGAGATGCATTTTTATTATATTTATGTGATATCTAAGTAAATATATATATAATAATTAAAAATATTGATTTTGATTAATTCTATGATCGCCAACAATATTAAATTAACTTTTGAATTTTAATCCATGTGCTAAAAAACTTATTCATCATTTATTTTTTTAAAAGTAAAAAAATGTAGTTTTATTGATATAACGACAGAAGTTTATAACCATGGATAAGTTAAAAAGTCATGTTACACCAAAACGTCGATTGTACTTCACAATAGTGTGATTAATTATTTTAATGCAATATCTCTATTTAAATCTTCTATTTATATGCCATTATATAAAGATTGGTTAGTAATTAATCTTAAAAACATGATTTAATTGTTAATGAAAATTTTGAGATACCCTTTAACATCTTACTCAAAAGTATAGTGTAATATAAAATCATAAATCGATAACCATAGCAATGTAAAATTCATAGAGAAGGTAACCAATTTTTCACGATACTTCTTCTTTGCATCAATCAAGAGAACTAAATAATTATGAAAGAATAATTACATTGTGAGAAAAGAATAAATGTGTAGGGCTAATTATTTTGTGTAGACTATGAAAAACATAAGTCTTATTTTATACTATAACTTATGAAATCATTGAACTCAAATAAAGAATCATAAAGTATTTAAAGTAAATAAAGAATTGTGGCTCTTTAAAATGTGATTTCTTTATCCATGGCTATTTGAGACTTGATTTTATTATATTTATTGGGTATTTTACTTAATTTATATAAAATACCTATGAGCATTAGTTTTATTAGTTCTATGACTTCCATTATAGTACAAAATAAGTATTTTTAAATAAAATTTACTTTTAAATTTAATCTTTGTGTGCAAGAACTTATTAGCCATTTTTTTTTAAAGTAAGAAATAATTTTTTGAGATAATGTTAAAAGCTTATTGCGCTGCAATATATATTTTTGAACTATAAGCAACAAAAACTCAAGCTTCTAGTCTTCTTAATCTAAAAAATTCTCTAACAATTTATACAGTTTTATAACATTTTTTTAATTTTTAGAAGATGAATTGTATGGGAATTCAAAATTCTAGATGAAGATGGTTAGTGCTATTGGAATAATGAAGCTCAAAAGAAAAAGTGAATGAAGAAAAATGAGATAGATGGAAATTGCTTTTGAATATCTTCTGCTAATTATTTTTTAATTTCGTAATTTTTATCTTTAGAAGACCAATTTAATAATAATAGTTAACCAACTCTACCCGCTTCATATTTCTTTACCACACTATACATACATATATATATACAGTTATTACCTTGATAATTGATTAAAATTAGATAATTAAGTTTTTAAGTGCTTAAGAATGCAAATAAATTTATCGATCATACAAGTATGATACTATAAATTTTTATTAGAAAACTATAGAAACGAAACTTACAGGATCACAATCACTTAATAATCTTTTATTTCAAATTAGTGATTTAAGAATAAAAAATACATAACAAAAATTAGCAAATTTTTTAAATTCAAAGATATTGAAGTTTCACATTTTTTATGTACACATATGGTGTAACAAAAAATGTGTGGTAAAGTTGAATTTATTTTTTTTTATTTTGTTATAATACTATTATATAAGAGAACTTCATCAAAATCCATACAAGAAATCAAGATTCTAGTTTTCTAGAATGTTTGATCAACATGATAAATTTTTTTTCATCCCTAAATTCTCTTTGTTTCTTTTCATTTATTGCATGGTTTTTATTAATTAGCATGATACATTTATTTGTTTCTTTTGAAAAATTTACTATACTTTACAAAAATTTGATTAGTTATTTTAATGCAATATTTAATTTAAATCAAATATTTATATACCATTATATAAAAATTGGTTAAAATTTAATATCGGAAACATGATCTAATTATTAATGAAAATTCTAAAATACCTTTTAACATCCTACATAGTGTAATATAAAAAATATAAGTTGATAATGATAACATTTTATGTAACACTCCAGAGAATCAAGGAAAATATAGATATATAGAGATGAATAAATCATTATATAAAGAAAAAAATTACCTATATAAGTTCTAAAAATTATGAAAATTAACTTCGATCCACATTTCAACACACAAAGGAAGGTATGAGAATTAGTTAGGATAATTAATTAAATTAATAATAATGTTAAACGACTAAATAAAGACTAAACACAGGAGAAGAAACAAACTGAGGAAAATGGAAAATCCCCAACAATTAAACAGACTAACAAATGAGGAGTTATAGAACCAATCAGGCGTTGACAGGTGTACAGATCGCATTAGAGCACAGCAATGAAATGAAGGATGATCTGAATGAAGCCATGTGGTGTTGACCAAGCACGTTGAACGATGCTGATGGAGAAATAACATAAGGAACGACTGAGATGGCTTGATTTCCTCCAACGGCTATGATGTTAGCCAGACCCAACATAAAGGAAAGACGAGTTACGAGGGAGACACAGGAGGGAGAGGAGAGTGAGAGCAAAATGTACAATTGAAGGGAACGCAGACAAGGGAAATTAAGGGAGATTTAAGAGGAGATGGTGGATGCCAAGGCTCTCTAACTAGTCATC